>NW_006399871.1:729291-804378 GCF_000299155.1 Elephantulus edwardii
CACACACACACACACACACACACACACACACACACACACACATCTCTCAACAATATAAACTGACAGAGACACTGCAACAATGGGCTCAAACACAGTCATGACTGTGAAAATGATGCAAGATTGGGCAGTGTACATAAAGTCATACTATGACTACGAATCACCTCGGTGGCATCTAACAACATATACCACCTGTGAATTTCCTTTAGGTTTAAGTGTCTTTAAGCTATGACCTAAAGTACTCATGGCATGAGTGCTCCCTCCTCAAGTATCTCCTGTTAAGGGTTTCTTTTCCCTCTTGTTAAGTTTATTCTTAAAAGGATTCAGCCATTTGAAACAATAATTTACAAGTGTCATAGAAAATATAAATTTCTGTAAAAAAAAAATTTTGCACAAAACCCCAAAAACAACAACAAAAAACCAGCCACAAAATGAAATCTTAAAAAGACAGAAAATATGCCCCTGGCCTCTGAAGTACATCTGACAAAAAAGAAAAAAAAATAAATAAAATAAACAAATAAAAATCAGAACAAAAGAGGAATCCTTGAAGATAAACATTCTCCGCACAAGATCTGAAGACAGAAATAATTTTTCTCATTACCTACAGTCATGGTGAAAATTCAAACTACACTAGCATTCTTAGGCTCCCAATAATCAAAATAAATATTACTGTTGAAGTACACTGTCTGGTGTTTGTTGTGAATGTTGCACTAAGTTCATTATCACATTAACATACACAAGAAAAATATGGCCAGATTTGTGAAATATTCTCAGCTAAATCCCCATCTTAAAGACAATGGCTCACACTTCGTAACATTGTAACTAAAAGAGTTAATAGAACTAAAGATAGTCCTTGTAAGAGAAGTAATACAGTAACATTTATCAAGAAACATATACATGCAATAAAGTAACCACAGATTACTTTTAAAAAAACAAAGTCAGTGGGATAGACTAAACTGAAAGATGAAACAATGACAAAGGTGATATAATGAAGTTCGGGAAAGAAAATTTTTAAAAATGTTTTAGATGGAGATTTTACGAGTATTTTTTAAAAAATCTTATCACAAAACTTTTACTTGCAGCTATCAACCTTCTTATCCTAGATATTTCTATTTCCCTTAAGTAGTTATTACGTGCCCTCAAGTCACCTGTGAGTCATAGTGACCTTATGTACAGCCCTAAACCTGGCTCTATCCTGTGCCAATCTTACTGTCTCTGACACACCTACCCCCATTTCCCTGAAGAGACTAAAATATATAAACATTACAATCTTGTTTCATTACCAGCAGAAGAGATACCAAAAATCAATTAGGGTGCTGTTCTTATCATGCCCCTTACTTCCTCTTTGGGATACCAGGGTCACAAACCTAAACTTTTCCCCAAGGAGGCAATCAACCTATCTGAATGAGACCTCATTACTCTGCATGCTCACTGTTGCCAAAGTCAGCCCTCCTTAGCTCTGGCGTCCCTGTCCATCCACTGTCATACATTCTCTCCATAATTCAAATCTGTGTAGTATCTATTACCAAGCAAATACTTTTATATGTTTTCAAAGACTTTGGCATCTAGCCTCAACACCACCTTTCTACTGTTCTCTCTTTTCAGAAAGAGAATTAAACTGGTTGCTAGGTAGGTTTGTCCACTGGCACGTCTAATTTTGTAATTCCATGGCTTCGAGGGACTTTCTGCTAAATTCCTCCCCTCAACTCTATGATACAAAAACATTTTTTTATCAGCTTTGCGTCATCATTATTACTGTATAGATATACTGCAGGGACAACAGATACTGGGGCAATGTTGCAAACTTACTTCTTTTAAAAGTATCCTTCACATCCTTTTCATATTTTATGAGCAAGACTTTACAGTACACTGTACTCAAGGCTTGAATACATAGTTATGACAAGGTGGGGAAATGTGTAGCCACCATGTAGGCATCATGAAGACAATGAACATCCTAATACAGAGATTATGGAAAGAAAAGAAAGAAGAAATTCTACCTGGAAGATCAAGAAAGGTCTCACATAAATGTGCCTCCAAGCAGAATGATAGATGGAATGATAGGCACAAAGTGGCCCAAAGGGTGAAACAGGCAGAGAATTTTACAGCTAAGAGTTTTAAATGTATGATTTTCATCAAAGTATAGCCAGATCAAGGAGAATGCTATGTTAATTAAAATACCCATACCTAAAAAGAAACTAATAAAAACAAACTGCCATCTTCCCATGGTTGATGTAATCCATGAACCATCAAAAATCGCCATGACTCTCAAGGCCTAAATCTAAACGGAAATTAACCTCTAAAGCTAAGTGAGAACTCTGTCTTAAAGACAGAAAAATACTTCACTGGCTGAAATATTAGCATAAAGTGAAAGAATAACATTAGAAAATAATGAAGCAGCTTAGATTCGTGGAGGCTGCTCCTGACCACTGTTGTTTCCCCTTACATCGCTCTCTGTGATGGTGATGGGAAGGCCACGCAGCATGATGGTCTTGCTCTCCCTCTCGTCACTGATGTCGTGCCGATAGTCGTGCTCACCATAGTCACCATCTGAATGGTAGCCATCTTCTGACCGGTCGCTGTTTCTTCTTTCTCTCTCTCTCTGATTTATAACAAACAAAATTTCCATGAAAATCACAATGAGGTGATTCCTTTTTACCCAGGCCTTCCAATCCTAGGAACTTATCCTTACAACAGAGACAAATACTGCATGATAGTGTTTACAAAGTCATTGTTAATACATAATGATGTTATCAACATGTTACACTGTGAAAATTATATGCACAGAACAACTCATTTTAAGTGTGGGCGAAGTGCAAAGTCATTCATACAACAAAACTATCTCTAAAATTATTTATGTATATGGAAAGGAATGTGAAAACTACCTATGTAAGATAACTGGAATTACTTTTTCCCATGTATTATGCTTCTACTACATTATCTTTAAAACAGAAAAAAGATAAATGAAAAAAAACCCCCAGACCCTACCTTGTAGGTTCACAGTGAGACAAAACTGTACATTATTAAAGACTTAATTTGTCCATGTAAATTACTAAATGCAACATATTTAAAAATACAAGGTCTGACTATAATACCCAGCAGGGGTCATTTATTCAAGTTGACTAAACCTAACCATTGTATGTTACAAATACCTCCTCATACCTACACATTTCAGCACTTGGTGTACCCATTTCAAGGATGCTGGCAAGTCTAGAGCATACAATCCATAATCCTAAAATAATAAATAGGTGGTCACTCACCTCTGGACTGTCATAGTCTCGGTAGTCATCATATCGATCACTCCTTCGATCATCACTAGATCTTTTGTAATCAGAGTCCCTACGCCTGCTTCTGGATTCACGGTCATCACGGTCATCTCTGTCTATGATGGAACCATACCGGCCACTACGCTCTGTTCTGCTCACTCTGGCAAGGAAAAAAAAGTTCACATAATAGAAAGTACTTTCGTTTTGTATCTTGTAAAAACTCATTATTTTGTAACATATATGAAAAGAACTTATTTTTTACAATTTACTATAAAATTCCAGTTAACAAAGACAGCTAATGGGAAAACACCTATATCCTTAAATGCAAAGATAATTGTTAGAAATCCTTAGAAATACTTAAATCTGAACACATAGCTCCCATATATTTCTAAGAAAAGGTCATGCTGTTTTATTTACTCCTGCATTTCCCCAAGTCAGTGATCTACATATTACAACAGACATGTAAATAAACAGGAAGAAGCAGTAACTCGAATTTTACTCCATTTCAACAACTAGAGAAAACGGGCTCATCCACTATAAAGGGTACATCTACTGGGAAACTGACGAACTAACCTAGATAAACGGATTCTCTTTTCAATTGTTAAATATAAGGAGATGACCACCCAAGAATCTAACCAAAAAAAAGCTTAGCCTCATTTGACCACATATAACTTCATTCCTTTCATAATACAATTTGGCTAGAACAAGACAAAAAGTTTCTAAGACCCCATTTAGAGTACAAAAATGTAATCAAAAAACCCTTGGAAACAATTTAGGACTACCCAAAGCATTAAGTATAAGTTTAGAAATCTAAAAAGAGATAAATGTTAACTTAATAAATAATCTGAAAAAAAAAAAAATTACTATATCATTAAAATGATGACATCATGTAATCTAGTTGTTCTCAAGTCTGGCCCATCAATTTGATCCATCAGTATGAACAGTCATACTGAGGAAGCAAGGTGGCTTAGTAATAAGTAGAGGTTGTATGTTTAAAACAAATTTTAAGAGAGGGCACCCACAGGAGACACGGTAAACAAACATTCTCATCTTAATTTCCCCATACCGAGTCAACACTTTCTCTGCTTCCCCTTTCCCCCAAATTCCTCACATGTACACAGCCCTAAGATTCTCAGATCCAGATTCCAACAGTTTTGTCATTTAGGCCACAATAACAGGAACTGGCATTTATAAGTTGTCAGATGAGGCAATGTGCTTAATTAAGAGCTAGCCTGATTTCCTCACTTCTATACGGGATGTTGTTCACATCAGAAACCCTCACTAACCCACTCTATCACCCCCCCCCCCCCAATTTGTACCTGGTTCTTCAGGCTTCATCTCAGAGGGTATTTCATGCAGGAAGCTCTCCCTGATACTTCTAGCAAAACAAATGCTTCTTTGCCCATTTAATATGACACAGTTCACCCTGAAATTTAATTCTCTCCCTAAACAGCAGCCTTGTAAGAGTAGGAGTCATAATGACACTCACTATTGTATCCTTAGTGTTCAGTAATGTCTGGCATCGCCTATTTATTTGACAAACAATTTTTTTTAAATTTTTTTTTTAACAACTGTTAACAAAGAAGTCCTCATGGAAATGCTGGCACAAATACTTACCGTTTGTCTGAACCCATTGTCTTGAAATCTACCACACTGGTCTCAAAGGTTTAAACTTTTCTTTTCCGAGGAGACAAAGCCAGTCACTGCGAATGTGAGAAATCACTTAAATTAAATTGGTCTGCATGAAGGGCTACTACCAGGGCTGGATTATCCAAGATGGGGGAGGGGTGGATGGAAACAGGCAACAAATAGTAAAACCGTACCAACATTCTAACACAACAACAGCAGTAAACGGAAATAAACATTAAAATGCTAACCGTACAGTTCAGGAAAAATCCTGATCCTTACGATTACAAAGCAAAAAAAGGACAGATCTGCAACCTATTCTTAATCTTTCTAAATCCAAGCAATTCCATTGTGGGAGCTGACCGCGGAAACATCAATCAAAGTCTCTCTCTTCGTGTGTGGTTGGGGGGGGGGGAATAACGTCAAACCAAAAAAATAACAAAAAATCTGATGGACAACACAGCATCGCTCAGAAAGCAGGCTAACGTGAATCTATTTCTAACTCAACGACTGATTCAAAGTCAGAAACCGAAATCCTCAGTTAACAATAACCAGCACGTCGCGGGCGCGGCCTGAACCCGCCCCGCAGGCCGCCAAACGGGGAGAAAACACCAAATGGTGACAAGGGAGCGAACCCGCCCCGTCGCCTGCTCTACGTACAGCGGGCGCCCGGCGAACACTTGGCAATAAACGGAAGCGAACCATCCGGGCGAATCGAGCCCCCGAGAGGGATCGCTGGGGTCCCCCCCGAGGGGGCGCAGACCCACGTCCCGGGGGTGTCGCGGCCGCGATGGCGGCGCCTGGGCCTGCGCGCCCGCCTCCCTCCCCGAGGCTCGGCCTCTGCCGAGCAGCCTATCCGACAGAATCCAGCCACAGCCCCGGGGCATGGGGGCCGCAGGCTGTCGGGGACACTCTGCAGCTCCGGCCGAGGGCGGGGAGGAAGCGCCCCCACTCTTCAGCTGGGCTGGGGTCTCTAGGGACGCGTCTCAACAGAGCCCTAAAGAAGCGAGCCCCGAGCTGGGCCGGGCCAACTCTGCTCCTTCAACCGACAGCGCTAAGGAAAGACCAGGGCCGTAGCCCTCCAACGCTCGGTCTCTAGAAAACAGCTGGGACCGGCTAGGCCGCCGCGAGCGGCGGGCAGGTTAACCTCAAGGGCTTATCGGAAAAGAAAGAGCTGCCTTTCGCTATGGAAGGCCGACGCACTTACACCAAAGGAGACCGAAGGTACTGCAGTAGCGGTTCTGGGCCCCAGGACGTTCAGTTAGTGCTCAGCCGCTCCACAAAATGGCGCCACCTCCGACTGCCGTCTCCTACCCACACTACCCAGCGGCTCCTTCCTTTGCCCCACCCCTTCCCTGTCACCTCCAATCAGAGGAGGGGTCTGGCTCTGCGAGGGCTGACGGGAACTGTGGTCGTCAAGGCAGCCTGTCACTACGCCAGGTGTTTATTTCTTGCGTATATTTCTGTTCTTATAAGTCACTGCCGTTGGCAATGTGCCCTTTGCAGTCTCTGATGAGAGGTTTGAGGGATGTCTCTTTATGGGGTATTTTTTGCCGTTGTTACAAGGATCTTAGCACATTTTACTTTTATTTCCTCTGGCGAGTTGAATACACTAGTTGGTCCTCCAGTTAGAATTTACCGCCTTCTGAATTAGTGTTGTTGTTGTTAGATCATTATGACTCATAGCAACCCTATGAGCAACAGATGTGAATTTTGCCTTGTCTTGTGTCATCCTCACGATCGCTGTTATGCTTGAACCTAGTTATAGTCACTGTGTCAGTCATTTTGTTGAAGGTCTTCCTTTTTTTCTAACCTTCCTTTCTCAGGTGAAAAGTATTTTTGATGTATTTTTTCCCCAAGCACTAGCCCCTTCTGTCAACTTGCCCAAAATGGAGGAAGAAGTTTGATCATCCTTGACTCTTAAGGCCTGGCAGTGGTTGAACTTCTCCAAGATAGAGTTGTTCTTTTGAGAATCCGTAGGCTATTTAGTAAACCAAGTGCTGATAGTTATTGTTGTTTGGTGCCCTGCAGGAGAGGAAGACCCTGAATGAGATGAATTGACACAATAACTAGGGTTATGAGGGTAGGTGTGTTAGAGAGTGAGATTGGCTCAGGATAGAGCAGGGTTCAGCGCTATTGTGCATAGGGTCGCTACAAGTCGACATGATGGCACAGAACAACAACATTAGTAAAAAGCTGGGCTGCAATTCCAAAGGCACATGGTTTGAATCCACTAGGTGTTCTAAGATAAAAGGACAGGCAATGTCCTTCTGTGGGATTTACTGTCTCTGAAAACACTTTGGTGAGTCAGCTATGGGTCAGTTCCAACTAAATGGTCAACAACAAGAAGCAACAAAATGGATATTAAATCCACTTTGCAGATAACAAACAGTAAGAGAATTTTTGGAAATCTTTAGAGTGCTAGAAGTCCTTTAAGTTGGTAATATGCCGGGTCCTCAACTAATTTACCATGGAGTTGGAATTTACTCATAGTTGACCTCTAGTGGGTTTTCAGAAGTTGTAAATCACACAGGAAAAGAGCAGCACAATGCTCTAGCCACTATGTCACCAGAGTCCCCTAGAAAAGGCACAGAAGACTAATTTTCCAGGGTTAATGTAATAGTTTCTGCTGTTGCAACTGCTTGCTTGTTTTAAGCCAGGGAGCTATGAGCAAGGCCTGGCAGAAAGGACAGGCAACATCATGATAGATGGAGAAAAGATTGAAACTCAACAACTTCATCTTACTTGGTTGGATCCACAATTTTGGTACCAGGAGCCAGGAAATCAGGAGACATATTGGACTGGGAAATTATGCAGTTAGAGATCTTTCCAAATTATTGAGGAGCAATGAGGTTTGTTTGATGACTAAGGTACACCTGATTCAATACGCTGCTGAAAGCTGGACAATGAATAAAGGATGATAGAAGAATCAGTGCATTTGAACTACGGTATTGGAGTACCGAATATTCCATGGGCTGCCAAAATGACAGATATGTCTTGGAGAAGGTGCAGCCAGAATGTTCCTTGAAGGCAAAAAAGATAAAAGTTCGTCTCACATACTTTGGGCATGTAGCTAGGAAAGGGTATTGCTGAAGATGGACATCATGCTTGGAAAGGTGGAAGGAAAGTGAAGGAGAGGAAGATCCTCAATCAGGTGTAATGATACTTTGCAGCAGTGGGTTCGAGTATGTCAGAGATAGTGAAGATGGCACAGGATAGGATGGGGCTCATATCTGTTGTTCATAGGGTCGCTATGAGTCGTACTCGACTCAACAGCACCTAACAGTAATAGTTAAATAGTGGATCCAGGAGTGCCCTGCCTGGCAGCGGGACTTAATTCGTAGGGGCGCAGTCCTTGGAGCATGGAGGAGTGAGAGGACAGGTCTTCGGGAAAGGATTTATTTCGGGGCGGCAGCAGGCCATTGATGGAGGGTCACTGAGTTTCACCATCCTTGTCCAGTGCACTACATAGAAAGGCAGTTAGCATGCCGCCTTCCACGGACACAGCTGAAGCCCCGCCCTGGCCTGCACTCAGAAGACATGTGCGCTTGCGCATAGGCTGGGAGACTCCGCCCCCATTTAGCCCCGCCTCCGTCAACACCCACCGCGGCTGCGGAGCCCGACGCACAGACTAGCGTGATCTGATGCAAGCTGATTGGGCAATGTGAAGAGGGCGGGCACCGCGCGGGAGGGGAGGGGGACACAGAGGCTGAGGCGCGGGCAGCGGGCGCTGGAGCGACACGAACCCCAGCACGGGACCCTCTAGCCTGAGCCCACGAGCCTCGGAGCAGCCTTCACGCGCTCCACTGGCCACAACTGACATCTGATTCTGAAGCCAGAGGCGCCTGGTGCATCGCTGTGAGATGACGGCCATGGAGGTGACACCGCATGATCCCCACGACAAGGGAGTGGAGGACGGTTATCACATGCTTGTGGGATAATGGGGTTGGCGAGGAAGCACCAGAGGCAGGTGCCAGCCGGCCCCACCAAGGGGTGAGGGCGTGAGCATGTGAGGACGAGAGAAGGCATCCACTCATCTGGAAAAGGCACACGTTCGAGCGACTCTGGAACGCAGGATGGCCTTAGTGGACACCAAGACCTCTGGGGACTGATCTCCTCACCGAAGATCAGCGCAACCAGGCGCCCCCCACCCCCGGCCCTCCATGGTCCCTTCTATCAATTCACCCAGTCTAATTAGACTGCAGCGTCTAATTATTTATCTTTACTCTTGTTACTTTATTTTTTGCTTTATTCATCTTTTAAAATTCGTTTATTTTAGCTTCATTCTTGTATCTTTTTTTAAATTTTATTTTGTTATATTTGTGTGTGTACCATCAAATTGGATCTGATACAGGAGGAGAGTGCCCCTCCTTCTCCAGCAGAGCGTCTGGTGAATTCGAACCACATACCTCTGGGATTGCAGTGCAGCTTCTTGCCACTAGGCCACCAGAGCTCTCTTCATTCTTGTATCTTTTACTTTTATTATTTTACTGAAATTATCAAATTATATGAGCTCAAAACTATTGCTACATTAAACTCAAAAAGAACACAAAGAAACAGCAACAACAAACTAAATAAAAACCAAACCAACCATCTAACCAACCAAAATACTTGTAGTCTTTGAGCTGTTAGTCCTCTGCTTCAATGGCTCTTTTAGACCTCATTTCTGATGTCCCTGCCTCTTTGTCCTGGTCAATAACAGTACCCTGCCCCCAAATCTCTACCAGAGGTACCCTGCCCCCAAATCTCTACCAGAGGCAAGACACTGGACAACTTGCACAGTAGGGCCCCACAGGATGCCTGGCCCAGCCCAGCATCATGATAGATGTAGAAAAGATTGAGGTTGTCTATAATTTCTTTTTATTTGTATCCACATTCAACACCCATGGTAGTAGTCAATAAATCAAAAGATGAGTTTTTGCTGGGAAAGGCAAAGTGCTAGGGTGCATGCATGTTTGAAGACTAAGGTGTTTCTAATCCAAGCCATGATGTTTTCAATTGCTTCCTACGCATATTAAAGTTAGACAAGGAGTAAGGTGACTGAAAAAGAATTGATGCCTTTGAATTTTGGTGTTAGAGAAAGTGTGTTGGGTCTATTCCATGGGCTGCAAAAAACCCAAACAAGTCTGTCTTGAAGTGCAACCAGGGTACTCCTTAAAGGCAAGGGTGGTGAAACTTTGTCTCACATTTGGGGCATGTGTCAAGAGGAGTCAGTTCTTGGGAAAAGACATTATTTTGATAAAGGTGGAAGGTAAGAGATGGATTGACATAGTACCTGGTTAAGAGTATGTTGGAGACCGTGTGATGGTTGTGGATAGTTTCAGATTTCTTCACAGGGTCACTGAGTTGTAGTTGACTCCATAGTTCTAACAACAGCATGGCAACAGTTAAGAAGCCCTGACTGTGCAATGTTAACCCTGGCTTTAACCAAGGCTATAATCCATCAGTGTCTCTGGTGATCTGCTTTCCTAATGATTGACACTGTGATTAAGAAGACATACTGGTACACAATGATTACTACTTACAAACTGAAATTGATCTGGAAAGAAGCAAACACAGGTAAACACAATCTGTCTTGTCTTCTCTTCCACAGGATTCTCCAGCTAGGTAAAAATAGATGTGAATGGAGTGGTGGGAATGAGTGTGTTTGAGATGGTGAGGTTGGCACAGGATAGAATGGTGTTTAGGGCTCTTGTACACAGGGTCGCTATGAATTGCGAGCGACTCGATGGCACATAACATTCAGTTACTGAGGACGAAAACCTTAAGTCATCAAAACCAAACCACTCGCAGTCTGCTCAAAGTCCATCAGAACCATGGCAACTCTCCATCAATTTCCAGGTTGTAAATATTAATGAAAGGAGCTGGTCTCATCTTTGTTCTTTAAGGTAGCTGGAGTATTTAGACAAACCTTATGGTTATATACTAGTCTTTTTTTTTTTTTTCTTTCCTAGATGGGATTTATTCTCCATGAAGTCAAAGTGGCATCCAACAAAAGCAGCATTAAGCTCATAGGGACACAGAACTGGTACTCAAAACTGCTTGCACAAATTCCAATGTAGTACATAAAAGAAATTGAATGACTTTTGTAAGGATTGGTACTTTATATCATTCCTTATGATATGCACATTGTCTGTCACTAATAACTTGGATCTTACTGTATTGTCACTTAAATTGGTACCGGTACTGATGAAAAGCTCTTATATACTAGTCTTTTTGTTGCTGACTCTGAGATGAATGGGAATTCTAGAATATTTGATTGTACTTATGTGAAACCTGTACTTGGACCAAGAGGCAGTCATTAGAAGAGAGGAAGCACTGCATTGCTCAAAATCTGGAAGGGTATATGCCAGTGATTTGTCGTTATCTCCATACTTTCTGATCAATATGCAGAACAGATTATCTGGGATGCTGGGTTCTATGAGGAGAAATGTAGCATCAGGATTGGAGGAAGACTCATCAACAACCTGCATTATGCAGATGACATAACCTTGCTTACTGAAATTGAGGAGAACCTTAAGTGCTTACTGCAGTCTTAAATATGGCTTAAAGCTCAACATCAAGAAAACATTCTCACCAATGGGCTGATTGATAGTATCATGATAAGATGGTGAAGAGCTTGAGATTGTTAACAGCTTCAGTTTGCTTGGCTCCACAATCAATACTCTTGGTACCAGTAGCTAGGAAATCAAAACACTAATTACATTGGGAAAGTCTGCTGTCAGGGACCTCTCCAGAGTACTAAAGAGCAACCACATCAAGGTGTGCCTGATCCAAGACACAGTCTTTGCAATTACTTGCTAAGCTTCAGAAAGCTGGACAATGACTAGGGATGATAGAATTGATGTCTTTGAGCTGTGGTGGTGAAGAGAATTGAATATACCAAGGACTGCTAGGAGAACAAACACGTTTGACCTAGAGAAGCTGAAACCAAGCTGCTCCTTGGAGACAAGGATTCTGAAGCTTCATCGGACATATTTTAGGCATGTGGAAAGGAGAGAACAATCTTTGGAGAGGGACATCATACTTGGGAGGGTGGAAATACAGTGCAAGAGAGGAAGACCCTTGATGAGGTGGACTGACTCAGTGACAGAGGGGCAGGTGTGTCAGAGACAGTAAGCTTGGCTCAGGATAAAGCAGGGTTCAGAGCTGTTGTATATAGGGCACTATGAGTCGCAAGTGACTTGACGGCACATAACAACTTAATTTTCTAGTGAACTTGTTGATCCATATAAACCACCAATTTTCTGCTGCATTCACTGTAGAGGGTAGGTGTCAGAACACCCGCCTCACTCTACTGGGTGTAGTCCTTAGGCAGTTGGTCTGCTAACCCAAAGTTCCAAGCCACCGTTTCTCTGATGGATAAAGATGAGCAATCTTCTCTAGTGCGAGTTACAGCTTCTAAAACCTGCCAGAGCGCCAGCTATGAGTCAGTTCCTACTCATTGGCAATGAGTTCAGTTTGCTGTTAAGGAAAAAAAAAAAAGTACCTGTATTTTTTCCTTTTGGGTAAGAAATCTCTCAAAAACCAGAAGGAAAACCGAAGAATTCCAAACCAGGAATTTCAATTCTTGAACAAAACATTGTTCCTGGAACAAATAATTATGTTCCTACTTATGGATTAAGGAGCTCTGGTGGCCTACTACAAGTGCCAATTTAAAGGCACACAGTTGGAATTCACCGGCTGCTTGAGGGAGAACGATGGGCAATTTCCTCTTGTGTCATTTACAGCCACTGAAAACCTGCTGGGAAGGGAGGGGGTCAGTTAAGAGTTGGTTCCACTTGTTGGCATATAACAACTATGGATTATCTTTGCACATCCAAAGTATTAAATGACTGACAATGGAAATTCTTTAGTTAACAGACAGAAAGGTAGAAATCTCTCTGAATTTTGAAACACACACACACACACACACACACACACACACACACTTTCTTCCTCCTCCCTTTCCATCTATATCAATTTCTACTTTCTTATCTGTTATAATATGTGGAAAGAGTTCTAAGTGATGGCTTGACACAGTAACTGTAACAATGGACTCAATCATGCTGGAGACCATGAGATAGGCGCAGGATAGAGCAAAATTCTCATGTTGTTCACATGGGTTGCTGTAAATACTAGTTGACACAATAGCACCTAACACTATCATGGATCTATAGGGTGCTCTAGTCTGTAGGAGTCATGCTGCAAACCCAAAGGCAGTTTGAATCCATCATTGGTGCCATAGGAGAAAAGATAGGCAATTTTCTCCAGATTTACAGCCTCAGAAGCCCAATGGAGGGTTAGCTATGAGGTGGTTTTGGTTTGATGGCAATGAGGGTATTTTTATTTACCCATAAACATGAACAACTTGGAAATATATACATACAGTTTTAACAATCTGAAAAAGTTCATGTATCTAACCACAGGTGGTTGTTGTTATGTGCCATCGAGTCATTTGCGACTCATAGCGACCCTCTGTACAACAGCCCTAAACCCTGCTCTATCCTGTGCCAATCTCATTGCCTCCGACACACCCATCCTGATTACCCCAGTCACTGAATCAATCCACCTCATAGAGGGTCTTCCCCTCCTCGCTGTCCCTCCACTCTGCCCAGCATGATGTCCCTCTCCAAAGACCTGTCTCTCCTTACAACATGTCCAAAGTATGTCAGATGAAGCCTCAGGATCCTTGCCTCCAAGGAGCAGCCTGGTTTAACCCTCTCTACGATGAATCTATTTGTTTTCCTGGCAGTCCATGGTACATTCAGTACTCTTCCCCAGCACCACAGCTCAAAGGCGTCAATTCTCCTTCTATCCTCCCTAGTCATTGTCCAACTCTCTGATGCATAACAAGTGATTGCAAAAACCATGGCCTGTATCAGGCGCACCTTAGTCTCCAGAGAGACACCGTTGCTCTTGAGTACTTTAGAGAGGTCCCTAACTGCAGACTTTTCCATCGCAATACGTTTTTTGATTTCCTGACTGCTGGTGCCAAGAGTGTTGACTGTGGAGCCGAGCAAACTGAAGCTGTGAACAATCTCAATCTCTTCACCATCCATCCTGATGCTACCGATTGGTCCAGTGGTGAGAATTTTTGTCTTCTTGACATTGAGCCTCAGTCCATATTGAAGGCTGCAGTCCTTGACCCTCTGTAGTAAGTGCATGAGATCCTCCTCAGTTTCAGCGAGCAGGGTTGTGTCATCTGTATAATGCAGATTGTTGATAGATCGTCCACTAATAATAACGCCACGCTTCTCCTCATAGAGCCCAGCCTCTCGGATAATCTGCTCTGCATACAGGTTGAAAAGGTATGGAGACAGGACACATCCCTGGCGTACACCCTTCCCAATTTTGAACCATGCAGTGTTGCCCTGCTCTGTTCTGATGACTGCCTCTTGGTCCAAGTATAGGTTTCACATTAGCACGATTAAATGTTCTGGGATTCCCCAGGAGGCATTCAAATATTAAGTCAAAATAGATGTCCACACCCATGTTTATTGTGGCTTTGTTCACAACAGCAAAGAGTTGGAAAGAACATTAAGTGCCCTTCAACAATGGATAGAGAAGCTGTGGAATATTCACACAAAGAACTCATGAAATATTATACAAAATGGGTGACTCTGGAGGACATTATGCTGAGTGAAATATCTCAGTCACAAAAGGACAAATACTGCATAGTGACACTGTTGTAAAACGGGACTGACATTGGGGTTGGGGAGAGACTGAGAAAGATGGGCTAAATTATATATACTGCATTGAAACAGATGAGAGAGAGAGAGAGAGAGAACAGTTTAAAAGGGCTATATATGATTAGGTATTATTGTCATGACAGGAGTCCAGAAAAAAGGCTGCATAGTGGAGTGGACATGGGGAGAGGGATTGTATAACAATAGAAGAATTTTTCTTTTACGTTTTAAAGAGAAGAGCAAACTGGGGACCGGGGGAAGTTGAGCAGGGAGAAAAGTGCAACAATGAATGAATGAAAATCCAAAGTCTCTATAAACTTTCATTAAAATTAATAATAAGAAGAAAACAAAGGAAAAAACCTCCAACGAAAGTAAACAAAATCAGGCAGAAAAACGGAATGTGAAAATTGGAGTCCCTGTACATTTAGTAAAGAATTAAATCACTGATCTGAGAATTTTAGCCAATTTTTTTTTAGTTTCATGTATTAGATTTCTAAATGAAATGTCTTCTAAAAAAAAAAAAGTCAAGAATCCAGAACCCACTAGACCGAATAGCCAAAGGCAGTTCAACAGTATTTAACCTGCATTTGTCATTCTTGTCACTAGAAGTATCTCACCATTTGGTGTACTGCTAACCTCCCATTTTGCCCCCAAAATATGTCAGAAGATCCCGTTCTTTTAAAGTACAATTCAATCTTTGATCCTGCCTTATGCATGAAGGCAACCCCCTTAGACCAGAGGTTGACAAATGACGATTAAATGAAACCTGCTTTTGCAAATAAAGTTTTACTGCTCAACCCACACTTACTTAATGACAGATCATTAAGTCCATAGAAGCTTAGCCCTTTACAGAGAAGTTTACACCATCAAGATTCTCTTTGTGAGAAAGGTTTTTCTTGAGGCATCTGCAAAGTATAGTTTCTACTAATGTATAAATGTATATAGTTTTTAACTATTGAGGAATTATTGGGGGAAGGGGTACCTATAATAGGTTTACAGAATATAGTCTTTTTAATAGCAAATTTGTTTTAAAACACCTTACTTTTTTATTATTGTTATTAATTTCAATGAACATTTAGAGATTTTGGATTTCCATTCATTCATTGTTGTACTTTTCTGCCCCCCACCCCCCTCCAGTTTGCTCTTCTCTTTGAAAAGTACAATAAAAATTCCTTCATTGCTATACAATCCCCCCACCCCCCATGCCGAGTATACTCCACTTTGCAACCTTCATTCTGGACTCTCATAATGCCCTGTAATATTGCTTTTAAACTGTTCTCTCCCTCATCCTTTTTTTTTTTTTGTGAGTGTACCGTCAAATCAGATCTGACTGGTACAGGAGGAGATTGTTCCTCCTTTTCCTGGCAGAGCATCTGGTGCATTCGAACCATGTGCCTGTGGGATTGTAGTTGCAGCTCCTTGCCACTAGGCCACCAGAGCTCCCCTCCCTCATTCTTTTGATGTGAATTCTGTGAAATGCTAAGAGTGATGGTGGTGGGGAAATAGAGAAAGAGGGCAAACATCACTTTAGACAATTTTCGGTATGGAGGAAGGAGGAACTTGGGCAATAGCAAGAAGAGAATGGCAATACCTACCAGGCTGACTTGTCCTGATTATTACACTATGAAGCACCGAGGTCCCTTCAGATATTTAAGCAAAGTTAGGGTTTAAAGGTCACTGCAATCCAATCATTCACACTAACAGGAGCGCTTTTGCTGTTTTTTCAGCATCACCCCAAATGAGCCAACTTCAGGGTACTCCCTCTCCCATAATTAGGTCCACCTTCTCACCCATTTTGGGAGTGAAAAAACCCAACATCATCACATTGAAAAAAAGTTTATTTAAAAAAGTTCTAGCAGCAAGAACAGTAACAAAACAAAAGGAGACAAACAAACAACACAGGAAAGAGGTTGTATCTTGTGGGACTCGTCTCCATTCTTTAATCGAGTTCTTTATACCGAGCAAACATGACTCTTCGAACTGCATCTCGGTAAGTTTCGTTAGACTGTCTCTTGCTAGTCCTTCCTGGGGCTCCCACTCCGGGTCCCTTCATGCGGCCTTCAGTCTGAAAATAAAGACAGTGAAGTGGGCCCTATTGCTTACTTAGCTGCAAAGCTAGTCTTTGGTTACAAGTATTTCTCTGCACCAATAAAAACCAGGATATATGTGTGTTTTTTAGTTCTTAATTATTAAAAAAACCCCTCAGGAATAAGGACAATAGTGACACCATGACCACAAGAATAGGACTCAATACCAGAGATATGAGAAAGTCCATATAGGAAACATAGTAACCAATCTTCTCTTATCTCTTCCTCTAAATAGGAGGTTCATTTTGAAACATGAGGGGTCTTTCAAGTAAACTCAGGGAGCTCTGGTGGTGAAGCCTGTAGTGATCTGTGCTGCTAAACCAATGACCAAGTGTGTGTGGCCGTTAGACTCCACCAGCAGCAACCTGGGAGAAAGAATTCTTTCTCTTATCGTTTAAAAAACCCGATGGAAGGTCACTATGAGTGGGAACCAAGTCAGTGGCAGTAAACTTGAGTTTTTGATGTAAATGTCAATTATTTTTCAGAATAACTTTATGCTCTTCAAATTTTAGCTGTCAAAGATCTCTACTGATACCCTCTCAGAGATGCCAATGTACTCTTTGTTGCTGGTTTCCAGGTCTTTTCTACCAAATAATTCTTCAGTTATCAGTCTGCTTGAATCCCACACTGCTCACTGCTTATTCTCTAAGAGTTAAGATGATCCCCAATCCAATTTCTCCCTCCCATCACCACAGTCAACCAAACTACAATACAGGGGCCGGCATGCTTAGCTGTAACAGAGTAATAAAGACAGACAGGTTCCTGAATGCCCATGTCCTATATCAGCAGTGGAGAAAGTTCAGCTAGAAGACATGAGTAGTATTCTAGGCCCATGCCACCCCAAAACAAAAGGGAAATAATTTCACCTCTTCCGAAGTTAAGCCAGGCTGGCCATATCCCAAACCTGTACCCTTCTTCCAGCCAGTAGCCTGCTGGCCATAGCCTCCTTTGCTGCTATTGTCGATACTTTCTTTACCCAAAGGTTTACGGTCACTGCAAAAGAAGCAGATGTATTTAGTCACCTGCTTGTGAACCAGATACAAATTTCTGCTCTGATGTGCTTCTTAAAAAGGTGTATTAAGCAATACTTCTGAACGCTTAGTCTCGTCTGTGGAGACATTAATGAGGAGGATGTGAACAGATGCTCACAGCAGACAGAGTTCACTCTGAAGTGTGAGAACAGGGGCTATCTGCTATGGGATTACAAACCATGGAGTCACCAAAGACAAAGGAATTCCAACAAAAGGGGTACATTTAAATTGGAGTTTACTGAGCAGGAAAAAGAGTGGGAGGAAAGGGGGACACAGGCAAGGAAAAAGTAAGGAAGTACAGTAACATTATGTTGTTAGTAATCTAAAACAGAAACCCAAGACATTGAGCAGGTACAGATTCCAAGAGGAGATTCTCAGAAGGCAAATGGCAATGTAGATTTATAGTTCAGAAAACACATACTTGGTTTGGGATAAAGATGGAACCACAGGATTAGGTAGCATGTTGATAATGGGGCTTAGACAGCTGTTAGAATAAAGGAGCAGTGAAGTCTTACAGAGCACCTGGACTCATTCAGAAAAGAAAGACAAGCAAGAAAGGAGAATGTGAAGAAGCCTCATTCTCAACTGATTCAAGACTAGGGTAGTCTCTCTCCTCCTGTCTGGGACTGACCTTTCATCTTTATTATAGTATGTTGTTTTTGTTAGGTGCTGTTGAGTCGAGTACAACTCACAGTGATCCTATGAACAACAGATCAGATCCTATCCTATCCTATCCTATCCTATCCTATCCTATCCTGTCCTGTCCTGTGCCATGCTCACCATCTCTGACACACTTGAGCCCATTGCTGCAGTTACTGTATCAATTCACCTTGCTGAGGGTCTCCCTCTCTCCTTCGTTGTCCCTCCACCTTCCCAAGCACGATTTCTCGCTCCAAGGAATTACCTCTCCTAGCAACAAGCCCAGAGTAAATGAGATGAAGTTTTATCATCTTTGCCGTCAAGAAGCACTCTGTCTGTACTTTCTCCAAGACATGTTTGTCCAAGACTAGAACATAACAAACACAGGTATGTTCTAGTATAGTGCATGTCAAATTACAAATAATGACGCAATGGAATGTTACATCAGCTTGGTAGCCTAACTCTGGTACTTCTTAAAAATGAGAATAATAGGAGGGGAGCTCTGGGGGCCTAGAGGCAAGAAACTGCACTGCAATTCCAGGGGTACATGGTTCAAATCCACCAGATTCTCTGCTGGAGAAGGATGGGCAATCTCTTCTTGTACCAGTCAAATTCGATTTGACGGTACATACACAAAAAAGAATAATTTTTTTTTTAAAAAAGAGAATAATAGAGTTCAATGGACTCTAATAATAAGGATGTATTATTTCATGAAGACTTTCAAATACCCAAAATATGGAATCAGTGAATCAAGACCAAAAAAAAAAGTTGTTTTAGTAAGCTGTTAATAGATGAGTTAGAATACCAGTGTTGTAACCCTGTCAAGCTCCCCCAGGGGCCTTCCTCTTCAGTCATATCTGCTTCCCCACAGGTACAAACCCCTCTGATTACTGTTTCTTCTGCTCATCAACATATATTTGACAGCTCAAGTGCTGTCATTGTAAATGACCACACTTTATGCTCTTGCAGCCTATTATCTTCCATTTCTCCTTTTAAGTCTTGCTATAAGAGGCTATTCCTTGGAAAGGAACATCATAATTGGAAAGGTGGAGGGCAAGCAAAAGAGAGGAAGATTTTCAACTAGATGGACTGATATGGTGACTAATTCAATGGGCTCAAGCGTGTCAGAAGGTGTGAGGATGGTACAGGATAAGACAGGGTTCAGATCTGTTGTTCATAGAGTCTCTATGGGTCATACTCAACTCGATGGCACCTAACAACATTAAAAACCATCTGTTATCATCTTCCTGATAACTCAAAAGAAACTTGGCCACCATCAATGAGTGATTTCTCTCTTCTCCCACACAACAAACTGATCACCAAGCCTGGTGGATTTGATACCTACCTCTAAACCACTTTCTTTTTTATATTCACAACCTTCCTTTAGATAATCACAACCAAAGCGGTCTCATTAATTTCTCTACAAACCTGTACTTCACATGTTTTCCCACCTTTCAAAAATGCAGAGCTACGACTGTTACAACTTGCTTAAAATCATTCTATGATTTATCACTGCCTTTAGGGAGATCTGGTACCCTAGTGGTAAGGATCAGTGTTGCCAACCCAAAGGCATGTGGTTCAGATTCACCAGCTTCTCTGTGGGAGAAAGATGGGCAATCTTCTCCAGTGTAATTTGCAGCCTCTGAAAACCCAGTGGAGATCAGCTATGGGTCGGTTTCAACTTGACGGTACATAACACCTGCTGCCTTTAACATTGTACTCTTTCTTCCTAGATTTCTGTATTTGTCCTATGAGACAGCGTATCACCACCCATACCTTCCCTATTTTGTACTCAGTCAAGGATGATCTACTAATAATTGTTCACCAGAGCATTCCTTGCATTAAGTACAGTACCTGCATATAGATAGATAGATAGATAGTGTGTTACCAACAGATTCCATTTATCTCTGGTCTCAAATCTGGGAGATGAGTGGAAATAATTATAGAAAGCTCAAGATCATATATCTAGATCAATACCACTTACTGATTTGTGGCCTGTTTCTGACAGCAAAAGTGTATCAGAGAAAAGTCTCAAGAACTTCACAATTTTGTCAGCCCTATAGGAGGACACAGAATTAATCATGAGGAGAGAAAGGATTTTTTACTATGGCACTGACTCCATGCTCAAAGAGTTGTGACAACCCATTTCTGATAATCTCACTCCTCCAAGAAGAAATCAGTCATACAGCTGGAGCAGGAGACAACCTTACCACTGGGTGAAAGGTTCCTGGCTTACCTGTCCGTTTCCCTGGTGTATTTGATCCTTTTTCGTTCTGGAGAATCCAAAGACTGGAGTTTTTCCCTGCGATCATTTCCTCTTTCCTTAAATCTGCCCTGTTGGTAAGCAGAGAAGAAGACCTGAGCTTTCTTGGGACAAGAGAGAAGGATGAGGAGGCCTTTATCATATTCCTGATATTTATTTTATGTGAAAACACAATTTTTTGCCCCTTCACACACTGTTCTTTAGAAAGCAATGATTTCTTTACTGTTTTGAGAGGGAAAAGCTGGCATACTTCATTCAGCTCTTTTCCTTGTGTGGAGCAGGTACTCTCCAATAAGCGTCTACATACTCTACACCATTACAGAAGACATGCCCTAGGTCATGACCAGGCAGCAGATGCATTCACTTAATTGTGTGGTCTAGGAAGCTAATTCAGTGGCTCTCACACTCAGTTACTTCCTCCAACAGTGACAGATGTTATTTTAGTGGCTTATTTTACTTATATCCTCCCACTTCTCAGTTGGCTCAAGCTGAGGAAGAAGAATGCTACATATTGGGCCTACTTAGAAAATGTTGCCCTCTTTTTTTAACATTAATTTTATTGAGGGTATACTTTATTAACAATAAAGTGCCCCAATTTTAAGGCATTTCTTAAGGGGACACGTAGTTCAAATCCTCTAGTGACTCTGTGGGAGGAAGACAGGCATTCTCCTGGTAAAATGTACAGTCAGGGAAACCCAATGGAGTCACTACAAGTCAGATCTGACTGAGCAGGGAGCGTGAGAGTATTTTAATGTATGGCTCAATGAGTTTACTTATTTGCTTGGTGAGTTTTGAACAATGAACACAACCTTTGGGGCTCCTTTGATTCTCTGTTTTCCTGTAAAAAAGGGTCAGTACTGCTTACAAACTTTACACCATGGGAAAAAAAAAGATGTTGGGGCCAAGGGAAGAACATGCTATCAAAGTTTACCTCCCGTTCTCGCCTCTCCAGATAGGCCAACTCTTGTTCAGACTGCTTAATTTTCCGGTGGATTTCCAGGTTTTGCTGTGAAGAGAAGGGGTTTATAAGCACAGATCAAGGGAAAAAAAACGGGTCTGAGATATGCTTCTAGGCTTTTCCTGACAATTGTGTACACAACTCTTTTTATTGACTAACCTTCTAAATAATCACTGGACCCTGTTAGCAACAATCCCTAACTGGTCTTGCTTTGTGCTCACCTATGGAAGCCTAGGTTCTAAGGTTAACTTGTCACATACAGTATGGCTCCCAGGCTCCAACCAACAAAAAGGGCTAATAACTTAAAAAATACATAGCATTATATATGTATGTGTATTTAGGTGTGTGTGTATATACACACATACACACATAACTATACATATATAAATTCTCACTATATATTTTTAATTATTTATTGGCATTTTTTGCCAGAGAGTGGAAATTCAAACATCAGCATGATGACTCAGAATCATAAAAGGTCAAAGGGCTTTGGCAACTAGTCTGTGCCAGGAACTGTCAGAAGGCAATCCTAGAAGATTTGCAGATCCCTCTCAGAAGAAGTTGGGAAAAGAGGTGTGCAGTATCACCCAAAGCTTCTGAGTTTTCAATTAGAGAAGCCTTTGGTTCTCTGTTGAAGGTCTAAATATGAGCCTTCACTTGCTCTTACAGTATTACTAAGGTATGGGTGACACAACTTATATGAGAACTATGGATCTATCTAGGAGCTTGCTTTATCTGTGTATACTTTGGCTCTTTGGTTACGACAAATGTGTGGGAGGAATGCAGAGGAGAGTTATGGCGTATCAAATTGATCAAAATGACAATAAGACTAGCTGTAGCATCATGTAACTCAATACATGTAGAGAGGACAGAATGTGATCCACCTTTGGGGAGAATGAAACATTGTCAGAACTGGATGAGTAACAAAGAACTATGTGAAGTCAAACGCTCTGGTAAATGGAAGAATGACGGTAACAAGCTTGTGAGATTTCTACTCCATTATTTCCTTTCCCTTGCAACCATAATTGGTGTTCTAACCACAGCTGGTGTTGCCTGATTTGAGTTACACACTAAAATTCTGAAGTCAGGCAAAGCCTTAACTCATGGGGGGGGGGGAAATTACGGAGGAACATTTTACTCTTCAACTGGAGTGATTTTAATTATAGACTGGAGCTATAATTATTATAATACTGGGGCTGATGTAGGCTGGGGTAAAGTGATGTAAGTTTTAGTTCCTACAATACTAATTAATCATAGGTAAGTTTCAAAAACATGAAGGGTCAGAGAACTTCCCCTTAGTACCTTGTGCAGGTCTGAAAGCTGCTGGTGTTTGATGAGCACTTCCTTATTGGGAAACTGCCTTCTGCAAAGAAGGCAAGCCAGTTTATTCCAGTCAGTGAGTTTGTCTTCTTCATTCTCCTTTTTGACGGGCTCTTCCCTCGGCTGGGCCTGCACTGTGCGAGGTGGTGGGGGAGGAGCCTGCTCCTCTTCCTCCTCCTCCTCGTAGTCACTGTCTCCTCCATATTCACCAAGGAGACCGATTAGTGGGTTTACCACTTTAGGCTGGAAGGAAGAGTCCAGGGATTAACACCAATTCAAACAGTATTCTGGGGCCCATTTTCTGAAATTCTGATATATGAACAGTTAATTTGTTTCTGCTCTTTCAGTTGGAATAATGATTGCTGAGCTCAACATGGGCCTAGTGACCACACTGTTAGATGGAACCAACAATACTGAAGTGTGGCCTTAATCCTTGCTCACTGAGGTAAATCAGAGAGCTTCCTTTGGGCGTGACCCTAGCAACAGAATGGTAAGGAGAAAGGAATCTGCAAAGAAAAAGAGCTACAGAATTACAAGTTATACACAGAGGATGAGGTAATAAAAAAGTAACTATAATCTATGGAAAGAAAGCTATGATGATTATACTGTTGAAAGCCATTGTAACCTCAGTATGGTAACCTCAAAGGGGATTTAAGAACTGAGATTAAAAGCAATTGACGCATGAATACTCAGATAGACAGACCAACAGGGCATGTCCAGAATCAATGTTACTACTACAAAGTATGCAAATTATTTACCAGTAACTTATTCAATCATGATCCATGTTCACTGTTCTATGAACAGTCAAAATAAAATAAATAAAGCATGGTCATTGTTGTTACATATATGTATTCAATCAGAAGTTCTTTTGATTAGGCGGACATAACCATTCAAGGGATCTAAACAATGGGTGTCAGGGCGAGCTCTGGTGGCCTAGTGGCAAGAAGCTGTAACTGCAATCTCAGAGATGCACAGTTCGAATCCACCAGATGCTCTGCTGGAGAAGGAGGAATAATCTCCTCCTGTACCAGTCAGATCTGATTTGATGGTACACACAAAAAATAATGAAATAAACAATGGGTGTCAACATTAATGTCATTCACTCTGCAGGCAAGCCAACTACACAAATGAATATTCATGTAGCATCAAAGGCAGGGAACATCAGCAACAGGAAAACTGGTTTCTTTGGTCATTTAGAGAAAAAACAAGAACAAAATTAAAACTTAGTAAGGTCAATCATCTCCTGGTCTGATGGGAATGATGAAGCTAAGAGACAGATAATTCCCTGTAGTAGTATCCACTTCCTAAATAACATTCCTCCGGAAACTCTATGAACTTTGATAAATGTCAATACTGTAGAGGAGCTTCAGGCCTTCTGTCCATAGGGTCGCTGGAAGGTAATCATCAACAACAACATCATCATCATCATCATCATGCAGCAATATCTCAGGAATGTCTGTTTACCTCAAGCTTATACTCAGGAAGTGTTCTTGAAAGAGCAAAAAGACCAAGCTAGGGGGGGTGTAGCCTTTAAGCTTCCTTTCCCACCCTGACCCAGCCCCAGCCCCAGTCATTAGGAGTCTTACTGGAGGAGGACTCTCTTCCTTCTTCACAACGGGAGGCAAGGGTTTCTTAAAGACATCCTCTGGGGGAGCCTTCCCTTCACTTGCATTGTCCTGAAACTAATCAAAGCCAGAGGTTATTGCATGATACTCAGAAAAAGTGGGTTAAAAGTTAATCTTTTTGAAACAAGGTAGATTTTTCTGAACTTCATAGTTTATAAAACATGTGTGATATTGCTAAAGTGATTTAAAAATGAAAACTTTTATTAGGGAGCTCTGGTGGCCTAGTGCCAAGAAGCTGCACTGCAATCCCAGAGGTGCATGGTTCGAATCCACCTGATGCTCTGCTGGAGGAGGAGGGACAATCTCCTCCTGTACCAGTAAGATCCAATTTGATGTTACACACACACACAAAATAATAAAATAAATTTAAAAAACAAACAAAAAAACCCCAGCAAAACCTTTTATGACAATAATCTGGAACAAGAGGTGCATTGCAAAGTGATCTGGAGAGGAGAAGAGAAGAAAAATATGCATGAATGAATGGGTTAAAAAGAATCTTTTAAAAAATCTATTATTTATTGTATATTAAGTGATAACTATGTATCACCAAATGAGGTATTCACGTGCATTATCTTCTTCGCCTTTCTTTTTTTTTTTAGGATCTTGGACACTTTATGGCACATTTTTGTGTTTATCTCCTTTCTTCTTTTTTTTTTAAATTAAATTTTATTAGTTTTAATGAACATTTACAGAGATTTTGGGTTTTCATTCATTCATTGTTGCAATGTTTTCTCCACCCTCATCCCCAGTTCTTCGCCTTTCTTATATAGTATTTCCAGATAGTCATTGACAGTCTCGTTTTATAAAAAATAGGAGTAAAGCGAGGAAGATTAAATGGCAGAACTGGAATCTATGTACTAAGCCTGTAGACTCTAAAGCCTTTAGTCTCTCTCTCAAAATACTCATACACCAGCAGTATTATTGACAAGGTGGGGATGGGAAGAAGAGGAGAGATATGTTATAAATGGACCTAAAAGCAAATTATCCATTTCACTAATGCAAAACTACTGTCAAGAAAAATTAGTATAACCCTTTGAAAAATAATTTAATCGTGTATCAAGAGTTGTGCATAGAGAAAATGATGTTAAGAGCTAATTTATGACAACTTAAGAAAACAGAGGAGACATAATTCAGGAATAATTAAGGAGAAAAAAAAAGAGTGGCAGAGATCTACTGGGAATTTTAATACTACAAGTAGTAAAACTAGAACTTAATACAGAAAATTACTAAAGTCTGAAAAAAAAACCCCTATAAAATACAACAGGAATGAATCACCGAAAAGAAATGTCCCTGCTATGATTAGACCTATGGAAATGTGTATACAGAGTCAAGCCTTGAAAAGGAGACACAGAAAAGTTTGACAATGTATGTGCTGAGGTGTTGGGATTAAGCTGAGTCACTTTATTCTACTGTCCATAGTTCTCACATCTTTAAAATGAAGTAAGTGACCACGAGACTGTCAGGGACAAGGATGCCTGCACTGTGTCACCAGAGTGCTCTTTGGTCCATGACATCTTTATTTTATTCTTGTAAAAAGACAGCAGACTCACACATTCCTTTACCTTTGTTAGGCCTCTGTCTTTTCTCTCCTTGCCATCCCTTTTAGATGATTCTTTCCTACTACTTGATTTTCCTTCCTTGCTAGATTTCTTTTCCTTGATCTCTTCTTCTTCATCAGGTGACTCAGGATCCTGGGGCACATAGACTTCTTGCTGTGATATAGACAGAAACAAGTAAGTCTACAAATGTTGCACATTCTTAGCAATTTCTGGTTTAAGGAACAGAGTTGTCTTCTGAGGGAAAAAACCCTACTGTCTGACTTAGAAGCCTAAAGCAGAGAAATCTAAAATCTCACTACAGGATATCAAAGACATATATGACCACCCAAAGCTCATGTTTTTAGGAGCAACACTGTGCTTACCTGTAATGCTACAACATATCGATTACTGATTTTCTTTCTATATAGGCTACAGTTAACAAAGTCATCAAATTCAATATCCATTTGAATAAACAAAACTCACAAGAGCTATCTTTTTAAAAATACCACACTAGAAGACAGTGCAACAGAACAGCTACCTGGAATGGAGTATTCAGTTTCTAGAAATTAAACTTTTCTCAGTTTTGACACAATGAGAATTCAGAGAATCCCAGAGGGATGAAAAAAATAATCTGTTGAATAACAAATTATGGATATGTATCATTGACAAAATTCACAAAGCCCAAAACTCACCTGGGTATCGGGGTCATAGTAAGTTCCTGCCAAGGGGTCATAATAGTAGCCAGTAGCAGAATCGTATATGTAGCAGTCAGATGATGCTAGTGAGAATAAAAGCAACGGTAATGTTAGTCCCTGTCTAGTGAAATTCTTACTGGGGTACTTACTAGGAACAACCCAAGAACAAGGTTGATAGAACCCACAGATGGTAGATGAGTATCTCTAGTAAATAGCATCTCTTACCAATTTTATTACCACATAAATGTCAAATAGTGAAAGTAAGTCAAGGAAAAAAAAAAGAAAAGAAATAAAACCTAAAACAAAGGTCACTTACACTGCTGTCCTTGTCGACCTGTATCTGAAGACCAGTCTGAATTTCGGCTACTTCCTCTTCTATCTCGGAAATATTTTTTACCCTATCAGAGAGAGGCAAGTTAAAGTTATGGAACTCAAAGCCAATTATGGAGCAAGGAATAAAAGTCAACTAACCAACAGCCTTAACGTTAGAGTTAGGAATTTAAGGTAACTTCTTAATATTTTATCAAATTACTAAAGCTTACCTGATAGTAGTGCATGTGGTCAGAATGGTCCCCAGAGTCATTCCTGTAACAAACAACACAACAGAAAGACACTTAAGGATTAACTGAGTAACTTTCTTTTCTGTATTTTACAGAAAAAGAAACGAACTCAGATATCAAGAAATAGGGATTAGGCCTTCTCCTGTGAAGAACAATGAGACTCCTACAAAGTCACTGTCAGAGCTACAGGAGAATGAGTGGAAGCTGACACAGCAAGGTCTGTCTCATCCTTGTAAGCCATCTGGCCCCTCTTGATGTCCCAGGTACCAGTCCTGGAACCATGAGTGCAGAGTAAAGAATTCCATTTCCCAGAACAAAAGGAAATGAACAAGGTCAAAGGGAGCAGGACTGCAGGACATAATTTTCTTAGGATTCCCAAGGGCAAATATATATCGAGAATTTTTTCTGTTTCTCTAAGACTGTATTCTCATTTAGGGGTCCAAAGATATCAGGTAGTCAAGTAGTTACACTATTATTTTAAGAAACCAAGCAAATATACAACCAGACCAAAGCAACCTACAGACAAAGGAAATTTATTCTCACAAAGCTGAAGAATTTCACTGTGTGAAGGTACCAGGTCCTCTTATCTCCGTCTCTCCAGGCAGGATTGGGAGCTTTTCCCCCAAATACTCAAGAGACAGCAGCATAAGGGAGCTTGTCCCCTCTGCCTTACCTTCGTTTTCCAGTGGCCAGGTTTACAGCTACCATCTTCCCATCAATGCTAAATGGTGGATCAAGATTTTGCAAAATCTTCACTACTCGAAGAGCTTCCTGAGGAATCAAAGAAAT
The DNA here is from genome assembly GCF_000299155.1 of Elephantulus edwardii. NCBI lineage: Eukaryota > Metazoa > Chordata > Mammalia > Macroscelidea > Macroscelididae > Elephantulus > Elephantulus edwardii. The sequence goes on from NW_006399871.1 coordinate 757,351, forward strand.
ACTTGAACCCAAAGAGGAAAAAAGGCTGTATCCTTAGAAGAGAATTTGGTGTAGGTTTCTCAATTTCTAACAACTCATTAAAATGACTTACCTAGTATTTTAATAGTTAAGGGCATACTTACAATTGCAAAATATATGCCAAAATGTTAGGAGCCATGGATGGATGACCACAACTCACAGCCACCACATGAACAGATCAAAACTTTGCCCAATCCGGCACCATTTTCTTACCACCCACCATATTCATGTCCATTGTTGTAATCACTATGTCAATTCACCCCACTGAGGGTCTTTCTCTCTCTTTCACTGACAATTTACTTCCCTCCCCTTTGTGTACTGTCGAGTTGGATCCGACTGGCACAGAAGAAGATTGCCCCTCCTTCTCCAGTGGAGCATCTGGTGGATTCGAACGATGTGCTTTCGGGATCGCAGCACAGCTTCTTGCCACTAGGCCACCAGAGCTCCCTGGTTTCTCTCTTAACTTTTGTGGCTCCCTTCATACAGTCTACCTTCCTGAATTATTTGCTCAGCAAATAGACTGTACTGAGAAAGGATACAACTCTAACACATACATATCCTAATTTAAAAGTATGCACTATACCTTTGTTCTTTTGGAACTATAGCTTCATGGTTTATAACAGGCTTCACATGATCACATCAAAATGTTTTGGAATTCCCATTTTTCTCAGTTACCCATAATTTGTTATGATCTACATCCCTCTATGAGGTGGACTGATTCAGTGACTGGGGTAATCGGGATGGGTGTGTCAGAGGCAATGCGATTGGCACAGGATAGAGCAGGATTTAGGGCTGTTGTACACAGGGTCGCTATGAGTCGCAAACGACTCGACGGCACATAACAACAACAAAACAAACATAAATTTCATGAGTATTTTCAGAGAAAAGTAAACCATAACTAAAAATTGAAGCCTTAGAATCTATAGAAACAATACTTTGAGGAGGAGAAAAAAAACACATCAATATCTTGCTATCACTTGGCTGGGATAAATAAGCCAAGGAAATGAGAAAATTCACTATTATTTGTTTGCTTAAGAGATTTTAGCACTCAGATTCTTTATACTTAAGTTTTTATTTTCTTTTAAATAGAAATTGTAAATGACACAAGACAAAAAAAAAAGAAATCCCTTAAAGCTTCTATAGCCACCCTTCACTAGATCATCCAGAGGAGGAAACTCACCGCATGGGAGTCAAGGTCAATAAAGCCATAGGTGTGGCCCATGGGGCCAGTTCTGTTCTTAATAATTCGGACATTGGCAGTAGTAAGGTGGACATAGGGCTCCAGCACTTCCACTATCACCTCAGGTGGGGTCGAACGATAGATGCGCTTTAACATGATTGCTGATCCAAAAAAAAGAAAACAAACATCAAAACAAAAACCAAAGAAACCAAGAAGGCATAAATGGGAGAGGAGCAAAGAGAGAGAAAGGTGAATTTTTGAAGTCCTAAGATTTAATTGGCATTTTTGTTATTTCATTTTCAGTAGCTGCCAAGAAACTTTGTGCTAGCAAGACTGATTCTATAAAAACCTAGTCAAATATGTAACACTTTCCTTTTCATTATCAGTATGTAGAAATGTACATCAACTTGCTGCTATTCAGAAGACAGAGGTTGTACAAGGCTGACTTTAGTACTAGCACAGGGTAGTGAAGCAGCTGACCTAGAGCCACAACATAGGTTGTTAAGGCTCAAACTATACTCTGAATAACCACTTACTTTTGCTCTCTCCATCATGGCGTGAGTCCCCTGACCATGAGTCTTTCTCTCTGTCTCTTCGGAAGGTAGATCCTTCCCTTCGAGAAGACGAATATCGATCTCCATCTCTCTTTTGGTGCCCCAAGCGTTCTTGTCCTTCTTCTCGTTTCTTGGAGTCAGACTCTTTATCAGTTGACCTATGGGACTGGCTGTACAGTTTTTCTGACAGTGCTGATATAGATGTTTTCTGAGGCTGAGGATAGCTTATTAATTCCTGCTTTGCCTCTGCAACCAGGGAAGCAGAAACAGAGAAAAAGATTGGCTCCATACACAACACACTACACTCTGCTGAGATTTTCCCTTACCTACATCAAACACTCATATTAAAATGCTTTTGATATTATAAAGTCTCCTGCCAGTTCCTGGCAAAAGTCTTTCAATCTAGGAAAAAATAAGCAAACAAAAAATAAAGTGAAGCACTATAAAATGATGTATGCTTTTAATTTTAATGGAAAATGTCCTTCAAAATGAATTTAAAATCTTCAACAGGGTAATTTCTACAGTTAACTAGGGACCTATTTCTGCAAATACTTCTTCAGAGTTCTGTGAAAGACACTGGCTCAAGATAAAGACAGAACTAAGAGCAACAGAGAGATAACCAATAGTATGTGTACAGTGTCCAAATGCTCTATATGTTTCCAAGTCAAAACTGTTTTTCCAAACCTGCTGAGTAGGTTCTGACTCAGTGATTCTTGCGTTTCTGAGGCTGTAAATATTTACAGGAGGAGACTGTCAATAGTGGCTGGTAGAAAGATTCAAACTGCTGTTTTGGTTAGCAGTCTGACATGTTACATGTCAGCAGGGCTCCTTTTAAATTTATCTTAACTATACTAAATTGTGGTAATGGGCACCCATGGTGGACAGTGTTGGCTGGAGCTTCCCGACTAAATCAAGCCTGGAAGCAGGAGCGGCATCCACTTCCAAAATGGCTTGCCTCTGGAAACTCTATGTACGAACAGTGCTTAGGCTGTTCGTTCATAGGGTCGCTATGAGTCGTCTACGACTCGACAGCATTCAACAACAACAATACTAAATCTGCTTGATGCTCTAAAGTTTTCATAAAATATTTATTCTTTGTTAGAACAGATTAAAAATTTTTGAGGGGGGGAACCCCAAACACCTGAAATAATCTTAGAATAAAAAAAAAACAAACAACCCCAAAAAATACTTAAAAAAAAAAACAAAACCCTATCCACACATTTGTTTGGTCTTGATCCTTCCTCCAACAATTTTTAATTTTTTTTAATTATTATTATTTTTTTGTGTGTGTACCGTCAAGTCGGATCTGACTGGTACAGGAGGAGATTGCCCCTCCTTCTCCAGCAGCATCTGGTGGCCTCCAACAATTTTAAGAACATCTGCTTTCCAGCTGTCCGTGAAGGAGGGCCTCCACTGGACTGAAAGTCCAGCTACAAAAATCTGTGACAAGTCACACGAAGTTAAACATTATATTTACAAAAGTTTTTGATAAATTTGGTATTTAGGGATCACAAGTTTAAAAACTAAGGCAAGTACAATTTGTTTTACCCAGTGTAAAACACAAGCCTCTACCACTCACCTTCCCTTGGTCCTTTGCAGAATGAACATGAAGATCTATGTCCACCAGTGTGGGTCTTACACTGCAAGGGAAAATGGAAAAGAAGTCAATTTGCCCAAAATATTTTTATAACTTTCTGTATACACAACACAGGAATACTTGCCGCAAAGGAAAGAAACAAGCAATATACCCCAGAATAGCTTAAAGTCTAAAGAGCCTGGTGTCCCTCTCACTAAACAGACAGCATTTGCTGAGCTGCTCAGCGGAGTATCTCAGCAGCAGGTCAGGAGTTTGGAGCAGCTAAAAATGCTTTTGCTCTGGACACTAGGTTTTTTAGGAAATAAACATGACTATGAAAACTGGACTGTCAAATGGTTTACTGGATATTATTGCCCCGAAGTATTTACTGTTGCACACTTAAAACCGAATCTTGACAAAACAACTATGAGATATCATCTCACCCCAGTCAAAATAGCAAAATTTAACAGAACAGCAAGTAATAAATGCTTGCGAGGTTGTGGAGAAACTGGAACCCTTATTCACTGTTGGTGGAAGTGTAAAATGGTGCAACCACTGTGGAAAGTGGTGTGGCGCTTTCTCAAAAAGTTGCAAATAGAGATACCATTTGACCCAGCAATTCCAATACTGGGAATATACCCTAAAGAGACCACAACCAACATCCAAGCAGATATATGCACACCCATGTTTATTGCAGCTTTATTCACAATAGCAAGGAGTTGGAAACAACCCAGGTACTCATCAACAAACAAATGTGGGTATATTCACACAATGGAATACTACTCTGCATTGAAAAACAAGGAACTCATGCAATATTATTCAAAATGGGTGACCCTGGAGGACATTATACTGAGTGAAGTATCCCAGTCACAAAAGGACAAATACTGCATGGTACCACTGTTGTAGAATGGGACTGACATCAGGGTTGGGGTAAGACTGAGAAAAACTGGGTAAATTATGTATACTGCATTGAAATAGATGAGGGAGAGAATAATTTAAAAGTGATATATGATAGGGTATTATGGTTATTACAGGAGTCCAGAATTAAGATTGCATAGTGGAGTATACTCGGGGCAGTGGGAGGTGGGGAACTGTATACCAAAGAAAGAATTTTTCTTTTACTTTTCAAAGAGAGGAGCAAACTGGGGAAAGTGGGGGGGTTGGGCAGGGAGAATTGAATGAATTGAATGAATTGAAGTAAAAAAATCTCTGTAAATGTTCATTAAAATGAATAAAATAAAATTAAAAACAAACCAGAAAACCCCGAATCTTGAACTGGTAGCTCTATTCAAAGCTGGCTGGATCTAGGAAGAATTCACTTATCAAATCCTGTCTCAAGCATTGATAAGAAGGGACAATGAAGGAGGAGAAAGACATACGTAGCCAGTGCAACCAGCAGTTACTTAGCTGGTGCTAAAGAGGAAGGAGAGAGTTCTTATGGCCCAATAGTTAGGACCTGTGCTGCCAAACCAAATGCACATGTTTTGAACCTCCTGAGCTTCTCCTTGGGATAGACAGGCAATCTCATCTTGTGTGATTTCCTACCTCTGGAAACCCATTCCAACTCAACAGTAAACAACAAAGAAGGAGGAACATTCATTAGTCCAAAACAAGGCAAGAGGCACTTTTTAGTATGAACATAGTTCTTTTGTTCAACCTTATGTACCAAAATGTATAAACCACATTATATGCGTCTGAGGTTGCCTATGCAGGATGATCCTTCTACTCTCCAACAAGCACAGAAAAGATAAAGTAAGAGTAAGTAAGTCTTGGGTATAATTCTGATATCAAGTGTCAAGTTTTGTCCTTTGGCCATTAATAGAAAAGGAAGTTGAAGAATCTTCCCTTTACTTCAATTTCCCCCACCCCAAGACTAGAAGTTGGTAGTGCCTACCTATCTATACCTCACGTGGTGATGAGCTACCCACAACAGACCACTCTGAAAGTAAACACAAGAAAAGATCCTGACCAGAATGGGGAGAGGTGTGGAACAAAACGCAAAAGCCATAAAAAAGGCCAGACTTAATGGTCTTATATAAAGTGATGGAACCTGAGACTATGGGTCTTAGTCACTCTTTGAACCCAGAACAAAACTCACCTTTGTGGTTCAACTTTCAGTCAAATTACTGACAGGTCTACAAGGTGAAGACTAATACCAGAGAGGCAACCATAATAACATACCGTGTAACATACAGTGTAAGGTCCAAAGAGCAGCCTTTGCTCAAGGAAATAAATGTCATGGTACTTTTAAGCTCTGTATTCCTGGAGATCCTCAAATAGCCAAATAGTGTATATCTCTCACAAAATCAGTTTCCCCAAGCCCATCTTTCTAAAAACTGAATCCCGTGCCTCTGTAAAGTGTCACCACAGTAGGTCACAGGCAGAAGATGGGAAGCAGAAGTTATGATTGTGCCCTGACCTTGAGTTCATCTGAGTAAAGACCTTCTGTCCATTTTGAGGAAGAATTATTCTTCCCTTGACAACACAAACTACCAGGCAGCATTCCTGGAGACAGGGAAGGGACTTAAAGCTAGATTTTCATTTGGAAGCAAAAGAATTCTTGGCACTTACCCGTTTGCAGTACCAAGAATCTGGGCTCGGTATGTATTCAAGGATGACCTCTTCATCATTGATCATTACAGTTCCCTGGGAAGACAAAGATAGAAACCATTAACATCAAGCTCTGGGAGAGGAAAAGAGACAGGAAGGCACAGATAACCTTTCCAGTCCCCAAGCTGAGGCATTTTATAAAGAAGAGGGAGCTTTATCAGTGGCAAAAGGAAATGGGTGTTTGAAGCCACAGACTTGGGGCAAGTATGGCAAAGCAGGCTTAAGTTTAGGGTAGGACAATGGGAAAGTCTGGTCTTCAGCTTTGGCTCCTGCGGATTGGGGTGATGTCCTTGGGCAGGCTAGGTCCAGCCTATTTCTGCAGTAACGAGCCCCTCAGAGTCCCCAACTGGCTTGGGTGCTAGCATGCTATCAAGAAGCAAACTCTTCCTTCTGCAGCACACAGGCACAGGAGGCCTCTCAATGATCTTCTTTTCCAAGGCTAAGTCACATCTCCTTGGAGAGGCAGTAAAAGGGCTTTAACTTTGGTGCTTGAAGATTTTCTTGGATACACTGGCTGTATGGCAAAAGCACAAGATAGGTATAATACTGATGACAGGAAGCAGAGAGAATGGTGAAAGTTTCACGGCACTTCACATCCTTAGAAGTACTTAAGTGCCTGGTGGTAGAGGCACTTGTGACAGCAGCGGCGGCAAAAGCGTCACTCTGGCTTGGAGCCTGCAGAGTGAGTGAGCCCTAAGCCCCTGAGAAGCAACCAATGATAAATCCTCAGGCAAGGTCTGCAAAGAACAGGTAGGGGAAAGGGCTAAACACATCTGCAGTTAGAACTCCCTTTCCTTTTCACTTTGGGCAACACAGGGATTCTAGTTTATCCTAGGAAAGTAAGTTTCATTTAAATCCCTAGCCAGCAGATACCTGCTGAAGCAGAGAAAATGTCTCTCTATTGAACAAGGTACCCTCACACACACTTGAAAGTGAACTAACCAAGGATGTGACTCTGGAATTAGCCCCTTTGTTGTGTTCATTCTCTGCCCTCTAGGTCCCCTGTGTCTCCTTGGACAGAGCTCTGAATTACAAAAGGGTTTTCTTTGCAAGTGAACCTTAAGTTTCTTGCTTGAATTCATATATCTGTCAAATAATGCTTTATCTCTCTGCTTGTCTGAGCAAAAGTTTCAAGAGAAATACACAGAATACAATTATCATCCTATTTAAAAGAAGCCAAAGGAAAATGTTCACCTTCTTGGGTCCTAGAATCTGAACGCTTAGAATTTCTTTCTGAAGTCGGAGGGAAATGATGATTATAAAAGCATATTGTCATTTAATATGCATTTCTTTATACACAAAAATTACTAAGTATATTATCCTAATTTTACATGTGAGGAAATAAACTCAGAGAGGCCAGCTCACCCAGCTGATGGAAGGCCAGGCTGGATTTGCACCTGGAGCTATAGAACCTGGACTTTTCCTGCAGCATTTTGTTAGGCAATCTGCCCTGCAGACAATCCAGGAAAGAGGTTAGGCAGGTGGACAGGTCAGTGGAATGCCACTCAACCACTCTGAAGGTTGGCCTCTTTCCATAAGTGGTGGTACTTCATTTAAGAGCAAGGACTCTGAGCCAAATTTTCAAAGTTTAAATCCTTCTTCCACTCTACGACCTTCAGCAAGGTCTATAATTTCCTTGGTTCAGGGTCCTCAAGTGTAAAGTAAGGCTGCTGTTAGGTGCCACTGAGTATGACTCCTAGTAACCTTAGAACAGACCTGAATTTTGTTTTCTCTTCATCTGACCTCTAATACGCTTGAGCCCACTGCTGCATTCACCATATCAATTCATCTCCTTGGAGGTCTTTCTCTCTTTTGTGGGCTCTCCACCTTTCTAAGCATAATATTCCTTTCCAAGGAATAGCCTCTCTTAGAAACATGTCCAAAGTATGAGAAACAAAACTTCACATTCTTGCCTCCATGGAGCACAATGGCTGCACCTTTCCCAAGACAGATCTGTTTGTTCTTTGGCAGTCCAAGGTATATTCACAGCTCCAACACCACAACTCAAAGGCATCAATTCTTCTTCTGTCATCCTTTTTCACTTTCCAGCTCTTAAATGCATTGTCTGAATCAGGGGTGCCTTAGTCTTCAAAATGACATTACTGTATTTTAGAGAGGTCCCTGACAGCAGAAGTATCCAAAGTATTATGTCTCTGGATCTCCTAAGTGCTGGTACGGAGAGTGTTGCTAATGTCAATTAAGGGCAAGAATCCCTAATTCACAGGGTAGTTATGAGCATTCAGTACAGTAATACATGTAAAGAGCTTGTTGTTGTTGTTATGTGCCATCAAGTCGCCTGCGACTCATAGCGACCCTATGTACAAGAGCCCTAAACTCCGCTCTGTCCTGTGCCAATCGCACCGTCTCTGACACTCCCATCCCAATTATCCCAGTCACTGAATCAATCCACCTCATAGAGGGCCTTCCTCTCCTGCGCCGTCCCTCCACCCTCCCAAGCATGATGTCCCTCTCCAAGGACCGGTCTCTCCTCACAACATGTCCTAAGTATGTTAGACGGAGCCTCAGAATCCTTGCCTCCAAGGAGCCACCCGGTTTAACCCTTTCCAGGACAAATCTGTTTGTTTTCCTAGCAGTCCATGGTATTCTCAATACTCTTCTCCAGCACCACAGCTCAAAGGCATCAATTCTCTTTCTATCCTCCTTGGTCATTGTCCAACTCTCTGATGCATAACAAGTGATTGGGAAGACCAAAGCCTGTATCAGACGCACCTTAGTCTCCAGAGAGACACCATTACTCTTCAGTACTTTGGAGAGGTCCCTAACAGCAGACTTTCCCATGGCAATGCGCCTTTTAATTTCCTGGCTGCTGGTGCCAAGACTGTTGACTATGGAGCCAAGCAAACTAAAGCTGTGTACAATCTCAATCTCTTCACCATCCATCCTGATGCTGCCAACTGGTCCAGTGGTGAGAATCTTTGTCTTCTTGACATTGAGCCTCAATCTTGATTATTTTTAACCATATGTGATAGGAAATGGAACAAGTCTTAGAAGCTAAGACTAGATAGGATTAAATTTCCACTCATTTCACATCTACCTTGCTATGTTGCCAAGCAGTAGCACTTCACAAACCACTTCAATTTATTAAAAGATTAAACATTTACAGGAAACAGTCACCCTAAGCTCAAACTTTTATCTTTACAACAGTATTTAGTGTAAATTGTCAAACTAGTGGGCCACATCTTAGCATATAGACTAAGTCTGCAGCACCAATTAAACCATCATCAACATCCTCTCATTGCTGTGAAGTTAGAACCAACTCACAGCTGACCCTCTAGTGTGTCTTCAGAAACTAAATCACACAGAAGATGGCCCATTTTTCTCTCAAGGGGAAGCAGGTGCTTGCCTTTGGGTCGGCCGCAGAACTCTTTTTTCCTCAGGGTACAAAGAACATCTTAAACAAGCATTTGTTAAATGAAGGAGAGACTAAGTGGATCCAGTTATCCCAGGAGCACCAGAGTGCTTGAGCACAAAGTGGCCCTGGAAAGAGATACTACTGTCATCTGTGTAACCATCCATAAAAATATGTGGGCTGCTACTGGAACTGTACATCAAAAAAAAAAAAAGGTAAATTCTGATTTCACCACATGGAGGCATCAGTAGATCTGGAATTTCTAAGGCAAGGAGCACTTTAGACTTCTCAGACAATAAATTATGTCGTTCCTGGAATTGCATAAGATCTTACACTGAGGGCTGGCAAACTCCCTGCCCATAGCATCCATTGGCATTATCGGTTTGGAGTTTACCTTCACCAAGTAAGTTATAAAGGCAATTATTTTTTCACGAAGTCCCCTACAGCCCTTTCTTCCCGACTTGCACATGGCTAAACATGTTACTGCCAGTAAGTAACCACTGAATAGGAAATGTCTTAAATACCACAGCTAAAGAACATCCAATTGCTCTTATAACCACAATGAAAACCATACAATTAGGTTTATCTACAATTTGATTCTCTTGCAGCTATCACAGACAAGCAGTCCAGATATACAAGCATAGGCATGACACACTTACTGGCCCCCTTTGCCCCCACCCAAGTCTTTTTTCTAGGTATTTAGAGCAGGTTACTTTGAGTAGCACCTGGTGAAGTGACTTGCAGAAAGTTGGATGAGTAATAACTGGGTATGGGGACCACTTTTAGTAGCTGTCCTCTACTTACTATCGTCACATATTCTGCCTTTAATTCACCACTTGGATTACTGGATTTATTAAACTACTAAAAGTAAAGGTACTGTGAAGACCATGACTGTGACTCCTAATGAGGCACCATGCACTGGAAAGTTAAACCAAAGACACTTCCTTTCTTAGTGGGATTAGAGTAAATTTAGTTTAGATTAAAATTTGCTAAATCCAGAGTCCTCACGTGGCAAACCTATACATAGCTTTCTAAACAGATGTTAGGGGGCTCTTTAATGTGAAGCTGCTAAAAGCTCTTACTCTCTACCTCAGGGATACTACAGAGGGATAAACTTGGGGCTTGAGGGCTGCTGAATCCATCACCACATTTCCATTTCCCTTTTCTTTTTGGTATACTATTCTGGGAGACGTCTCAATTCCATTTAGTGACTGTCAGCCTGTGAGAAAGACTTAGGTCAGAAAATTTAGAATCCATCATATGCTCCAGCTGACTCAAAGCCAAGCCACAAGGATTCTTGAGGTCCTAGAGAGGCACAAGAGAATGTGGAAAGGAAAGAGTGTTTCTCACCAGCAGCTTTGTAACATTTGTTGATGTTCTCTAACATTGGGCATAGACAGCTATACTTTTTAGTGAGAATATAACTGCTTTAATAGATCTTCCCATTAAGCAGAGTGGGAGGATGAAGAGGGAAGGAGAATGAAACAAGGAAAAGAGGAGGGGGAAAAAAGAGCAGGAGAGGGGATCAAAAGGCAAGGTTTAAGGTCTTGCAAACATAATGCCAATTGAGAGAGGTTACTGGTGACTGCAACTAGTACTGCTCCTCACAGACGGAGATCTTCATTCACAAATGCTATCTCACGTGATCCTTTACCAACATGGTACAGGCAACACCTGTATCGCTGTTATGTACAGTCGAGTTGGAAATGATCCACAGCTGACCCCCCAGTGGGTTTTTCAGAGGCCGTAAATCACACTGGAGGAGACTGCCTATCTTTCTTCTGTGAAGCAACTGGTAGATTTGAACCACACACTTTTGCATTGGCAGTGCAAGACAAAAAAAAAAGTCATATTTTCCTTTGATTTTTTAAAATTTTTTTAAAGTTCCAGGGAGCCAGCCAACTCCCTAACACTTGCCAAACCAAAGAAGTGCTAAGAACAGTCGTACGAAGCAAAAACAAAAGCAATTCATAGACCCAGGGGCAGTTTTTAGAGACTGCCAACAAACTGGCATGCTTAAGTATCTGCTCCAGATATCACGCCTAAGACAGCCAGGACTGGTAGTAAATGGCTGCTCTCAGGAGTTTCAATAACCATAGCAATCAAATGCATCTGTGCAAAGAATGAAACAATAAGGACAAAAATAACAAGCTTAAAGCATGTCATTTCTCTGAATATAAAAGCGTAGAGAAATCTCTTATGGTGGCCAAGTACACAGAGAGTTGTGCAAAACCAAAGCTCGCCAATGGTTCAAATTCAATAGCGGCTCAATGGGAGAAAACCAGGCAATCTCTTCTTGTGTGATCCACAACCTTGGAAAACCAATGGTGGGTGAGCTATGAGTTGGTTTCAACAATAAGGAAACCCTTTTTACAAAAAGCAATTAAGCCCATTCCTTACACAAGGACAGGAAAATTTGTAAAATTATCATTCTCAAATAACAAAATGAAAATGAGAAAGAGAAAAGGATATAAAGGAGATAATTAGAGGCCAGCAGCATATAAATGGCCCCTGGCAGTTCCGTAGTTCTGATGCTGACTTCTATGCCTCTGATGAATTTGGCCATTTACCAGGATCTGAGCTGCCCTCTGAGAAATCACAAGATAAGGGCCCGATGGAACCTTCATTATACATAAAATCCTGTTCAAGGCCCATTTTAAGACTGAAGTATAAGGAAACACTGCTTTCTCAAATGTTACCTTTTTTCCCTCCCTCAGTGTTACCTCTTGAAATGGCTTTTCTTGCCCAGAAAAACTTCTAAAATGCTCTTTAACACGTTGCTGCAAATAACAGTAATTACATCGGGGGGGGGGGGGAGGAAGAAAGTGTTTCTAAGCACGGTTGTCAATTAAAAGTGTGCAGCAACGTGTTAAGAATGTTTATGATGATCAAGGACCAGCTTCTTACAAAAGAACATCTTGCCCCATTTATGTGCTTTGAAGAGAGATGGCTGGTCTATTTCACCGAACCTCACTCACCAGGCTCAGAGCAGCCCAAGGCCCGAGTTCCAAGTCAACAAACACAATACACTCTAGATTGAACCTGGCATATGGCAACTTGATTTTAATGACATCTGGTATTGAGAATATATTCCACCTCCTTTACCACCACTCTCTGTCTGTCTTATGTGTATTTCAGAGAAAATCTTGGGGGCAATGCCATTAATTTTGCTCTGGTGAGACTCAGGACAAAGGGAATTATCTAACAGGGAAACTGGGGGTCCATGGGTGGGACAAATGATTGTTCAATCACTAGCTAAAAATAGTAGACAGTTCAAGGCAACACAGAGGCATCTCAGGAAAAAGACCTGCTACCTGTTTCTGAAAGGTTACATCCTTGAAAGTCCTATGCAGCAGTTCTACAAAGCACATATGGGGTGCTAAGAGCAGGCAACTAAGAACAAGAACATCAACAATAATCAGGGGATGCACAAGACCCTCTTACTCTAAAAAGTCATTTAATCTGCATGTGGCAACAACATGAAGGCAAAAACATTAAAAGAACCCAAACAATCCAAAACCAAATAATTAGGAAGCAAGTAAGGCTCTAACAGAGACGATGACTTTCAGAACTGGACATTCCAAAAATTCCTATACCTCCGCAGACATCTAACTATATTCTACAAAGAATTTATTTACAGGCTCTAACCAAAAGGCCTTTACAATAATGGAATAATTTATGACCCATTAAAATAAAAATATTTACGTTAGCTCCAATTTTCTATCTTTCAGAACTGATGTTTCTGAAAGGCACTATTTAGAAGAACCTCATTCAGCCTGGTTAAGCAATTATTTTTCTTCAAACAAAGATGCTACTTCATTAGTAGTGAAAGCAGAAGACTACTTTCTAACATCTTAACTGATAGATCTTCAGAAATCCCTTTGGAATTCAGGTTTGGTTTCTGAAACCCACATCCTATTTTCCCCCACCTCCTTTAAATCAATGTACTCATTAAGTAAAACAGATACAGAAACTAATACAGTTTGTTCTTTCCTAACAATTATCTCAGCCAGCTGACTCTAAAATAAGGCATGCAGGGCAGGGATTTTTGGTTCCAGATTAAAGAGATTTTTCTCTCCTACTGCAACTGAGGCCATTTCCCTCTGTAGTTGAAGGACAGTGGCTTTGTGCCATCCTAATGACACTCATGTATGTCATGAGCTGACTGCTGTTTTGGCTCGCCTGGCCTTTTTCTTCTGTAAAGGTGAACCCTATATTCAACTTGGCTGTATGCTTTATTGTCTAGGTTTCTAAATGAAATCACTGTGGAGAAAGGAAAATGGAGAGTTTCTAAAATCAAGTGGAAATGTAAAGCTCTTTATTTATTGAATAACATAATGTAAATCACTTCTCTCTGGTTTCTTTTTCTTTCAGAGCTGACGGTAGGAGGTGGTAGAGAAGAGACAAGAGGCCCCAAAGTTCACTGACACGGCACAGGCCTTTCTACTGAGACACCTACAAAAGCTGCAGTGTCCCCAAGGAACTAACAGCTATTCTTCAGGCCTCACCATTGAAAAGAGACATTATTTCTACTGGTTCATTATCAACAACCTCCCACCCAAAAACGTTCGCTCACTTGAAGGCGGCTCTATTTAGCCCACTGGTTTCAGTGTGCTTGCTCAGACATTTCAGAGAACCCTGCTGACTGACTGACTGGAGAAACAGTCCCTGGAAAAAAAATACAATACTGAGCTGCCAGACTTCTGAACACATACTGTTCAGCCACCATTTTAGGATGGTACCACCTGCTATTCCTTTTTTTCTTCTTCCTTAAACAAAAGCTACAGACCTAATGCCACTCTGACAGAAGCTAAAAGATGATGAAGCTTACTCATAGTCAGGAAAGGTACACTGGGAAAGGAGGTTAAGTCTCTAATCCTTTTAGGTCTGTTCATTTTCATAAGCAAAACCCACACAGATGTATCTAACTCTAGGCCCTGTTTTGGTTTTAAGTGAGGTGGTTTTGCAAATTTAAGACACATTCAAAATAAGTTAGGCATATTTAGAAAGAAAGATATGCTGAGCTCTAATATTTCGGATGTCACTGCAGCAGATTATGTAGAGACAATGACGGAATGGTTCTTGAAAAAGGCAGAAATCTGTGATAATTTGGGAGTTTGGGAAACAAAAAAAGAACTCACTAACAATGCCCAGTGGATCTGTGGTCAAGTGCTCCAAAGTGTTATAAAGGCACAGCCCACAACCATCACAAAACAATCCTAATCAGACCTGGCACACATTTGTTCTGTGCTCTGGTAATCTGTCATGGACGGATGCCGTTAGCACCTCGACACACTCTCCAACATATTCAAAGGAATACAGACAAAATGTTAGTTTGAAGCAATCAAATTATCAATGAAAACAATTACATAATTGAACATTTCTTCCTTTTATAAGAAAAATTGGGAGCAAACACATTTGGAAAATGAAGAGACTCTATGATATTAGGAAGAATGTTGATGCTTTTATTATAGACTTTAACCTGCATATTTTTTCCCCCTGTTGAAAAGCTATGTGAGGTAGGGCAGTGTAAACAAAGGTAAGATTGGGAGAATGGGTAAATGTATATATTTACATTTTAACACACAGCTAGCTCCCTTCCAAAAATCAATATTCTAGAAACAAAATTATTTCTATCGATTAAAAATGTCTTTCTAACTTTAACAGATGGAAAAGACCATAAACTAAGTGAAGCATTTGTAAAACAAATTAACTGAATGAATCCTAACTGTATCAATTGTAATCAATGTATCACACAAGTGAAAAGATGTAATAATAGAGGAAGAAGTGGGAAGAGAGGAAATATATGGGAACTTTCTGTGCTTTTTAATTCTTTTATAGACCCAAAACCATTCTAACAAGTAAATGTATTTTTTAAAGACTTCATCTTTTCTGTGAATTCCCCTACCCCAAAAAGCTTAATTAACCACAGCAGGACATATATTCTTCACTCAAAAACAAGTATTTTCTAAGCAGCTGACTTAAGCATGGGGGGTTTGGTACTGAAAAATACTCTAGTCCTGCTGTCATGAAAATTACATTTTAAACTGGAAGGAAAAGAAAGATAGTTAAGTCTCTACTACAATGAGGTCAGGCAGTTTCTGGTGGTAAAGAAGATGCACTGCAATCCCAAAGGCACACTTTTCAAATCAACCAACAGCTGCTCCACAGAAGGATGGGCAATCTACCTTACGATTTACTGCCTCAGAAAACCTGCTGGAGGGTCAGTTGTGTTCATTCGATGCAATGATGTGATGACACACAACAACAACAACAACAGCAGCAGCAATGAAGCCAGAAGAACTAGTCAATGTCCAGCTAACATGGCTGACCACTAGAGGGTCTCTGATAAGAGTCAGATAAAAACGTGCAACATAATTCAAAATCATAAAAGATGAGGTTTACTCATCTGATAGAGAACAGTTGAATCCCTGAGACAATGGCCAGTAGTCATTCGGCAAGCTTGGAACTGAAATCATTTTAGCCAAACAATAGACCTGCCTGTGATAAAGAACATATTCCTTAGACCAATCAACTATATGAAATAAAAATAGGCAATGCAGCATCAGTCCAGAGATAAAGTTTCGAAGGCAGGAAGGGATAGGAAAGCAGCATAAACATAAACTGTAAACCCAGGAAGTGTGAAGAATGATGTTACAATGTGGGGGTTTTAAAATCAACCTCACAAACATAATATATATGAACTGTTGAATGGAAAACCAAATTGCGCTGCCAACTTTCACTCAAATTACAATCAAAAGTTTAAAGATGCACCTATTTCTTTCTAAAATTCTTATCTGTGAGAATATAGATAGACGATTTCTGTAAAATCATTAAAAGTGAAGAGAGGGGCTCTGGTGGCATAGTGGCAAGAAGCAGCGCGGCAATCCAGAAGGTATATGGTTCAAATCCACCAGACACTCTTATGGTGAAGGAGGGGCAATCTCCTCCTGTGCCAGTCAGATTTGATACAACAGTACACAACGAGGGGGGGTTAGGGAAGAGAGACACAAGTTAGTGAACAACGTTAAGCCAAGGGGTAAATCATGTTGACAATTCACTAGATAGAATGTGTATTGTGAAATGCATGTCCAACAGAAAAGTCAGTATTAAAATAATTGTTGTTAGCTGCCACTGACTCAGTCCTCAACTTATGGTGATCCCCAAGCACACTATAAGGAAACACTGCTTGATTCTTTGCCACCACAATCATCAGCTTCGGATGCTGGGAATGAACTTGAGTGTCCCATGTGGAAAATGGTAATTCTAGCAATGAACCATCAAAACAGTTGTTGTTAGGTGTGGTTAAATCGACCCCAACTCACAGCAACCCTATGCACAAAAGAATAAAATCCTGCGTACTCCTGAGCCACGTTCACAATCTGTGCTGTGCTTAAACCCCTCACTGCAGTCACTGTGTCATTCCATTTCATTGAAGGTCTTCTCCTTTGCTGAGTTTCTGCTTTCCAAGCATAATGTCCTCTTCCCAAGGCCTAGCCTCCTAACGACATGCCCAAAGGCTCACCATCCATGCCTCTGAGGAACACCTTGGCTGTACTTCTTTCAAGAGAGAAATGGTCTTGTGGTCATCCATGGTTTATCTTCAAAACTCAATCAAAATAGTAGAACTATACAGATCATTTCAGAAAGCAGTAAGTGAACTTGTAGGTTCCTAGAAATCTCTCTCTCTCTCTGCTAAATCTAAGGTTAGCTGGTAGTCTTGGTGGATCATCAACTTCCATAACACAGTCCACAAAGGTAATATTCTATACCCTACAAGAACAAACATTGAGTAGAATTTTTCTATCTGGAGCTAAAAAAGTAGAGGGTCAGCAAAAAAAGGAGGAAGACTCACTTAGATGGACTTGACGTAGTGACTGTCATGATGGGCTTAAGCACTGCATACAATGTGGGAATGGCACCAGATTAGGTGGGGTTTTCTGCTGTTGGACAAAGTGCTGCTATAATTTGATGGCACTTAATAACACAACATTAGTGCTTTACTAATTGTGCAAAGATTAGTGAAGAAAATAAAAGATGGATGCATAATCCCATCTGATCCTGTGATTCCTTCATAACTTCTGCTGTGCTTCAATCGATCACTGCAGTCACAATGTCAGCCCATCTCATTGAAGGTCTTCATTCCTTTTGTTGATGCACTACTTTTGGAAACACGGTGTCTTTTCCTATGGACTGGCTCCAATCTCTGCATAAATTCACCAGCATTTGTAGGCTCTTGTCTTGTTGAACTTTGCTGTTGTTGGCTGTTGTGGTGAGCTGTATCTTATTGTTTTGATTTGCATTTCTAATAGCTAATGATCTTGATCATTTCTTCATGTGTTTGCTGGGCATGTGAATGCTTCTGGTGATGTTTTTCAAATCCTCTACCCATTTTGAAATCAGATGGTTTGTCTTTTTCTTGTTGAAGTACTGGAGTTTTCTATAAATTTGAGATGAGTCTTTTGTCAGATAGGGCATGATCAAATCTTTTTCCCAGTTGGTAAGTTCTTTTTACATTTTTTTATATACCTAAGAATCTAACTTTTAGGTGATCTCAATTTTCTAGTTTATCTGCTGCTGACTGTGTATTTTCATTCATATTTAATAAGCTGTATTTGTCACTGACTTAAGTTTATCTCATTTTTTTCTTTGATGAACTTTACAGATTTATATTTTATGTCTACATCCTTGAGCCATCTTGAGTTAGTTTTTGTATATGGTATGAGATATGGGTCTTTTTCTCATTTTTTGGCAAATAGATACCAGCTTTGCCAGCACCATTTGTTGAAACGGCTGTTTCTTCTCCACTTAAAAATGAATTTCATCATTGTCAAAGATTGGCTTCCCAAAGACGAATGACTTTATTCCTGGGTTCTCAGTTCTATTCCATTGGTTTGTGTATCTGTTGCTGAACCAGTACTAAGTTGTTTTGATAACTGTGGCTGTGTTGAGATTAGGAAGTGTAAGACTTCCTACTTTTTCTTCTTTAGCAGTGCATTATCTTGACCCCTATTCATTTTCATATAAAGTTGGTACAATCACGATTCCAATACTGGTAGCAGATTAGCTATCAGAACTTGAGGGGTCAAAAATGTGCCCAATGTTTAGCAGAAGCAGGTGCAGAAGCATGAAGGCCATGTCTGACTTTCAAGGAATTAGTTTTGTTCTATAGATGTTTGTATTGACCTTTTGCTTCCTTATCAATTCCTATGTCCAGACGCAAACTCACATCTCCTCTCAACTACTGCAAAGGAACTTTTTCTTCTGCAGCTTCTCTCCAGTCAAGTGTACAAATTACCACCACAATAGTTACTCCACAGTACTATTTGATTTTTGATGACTCACTCACATATTTAATTAATATTATTTATGTGGTCCTTCCTAACCATATTATTTTACAGTCACTACTTCTACTACTTTCAAGAATATGAAGAAAAGAAACAGATCATAGTTTGGAAGCTACAATTAACAAACAAGAATGTAGATTGCTCCATTAGAACACAAAAAGTAAACTGCTATCAAAGATTAAGAGTAAAGACCCAGGGGAAATATGAGAATCTGGCAATTAAGCAGGCTGTCTAGATTAGCAGCAAAGAACTACAGAATTAGAAACCATTTATTCAAGAATTTGTTAATCCAGTTAAATATTTATTGTTATATGATGTCAGACATCATTCTAAACCTTTTAAGAAATAAAGAAATAATGAAGGAGAATGGGGAGTTAAAATAGAAAATTGGGATTGGACAGACCACTGCCGGTCCTTTGAGTACCTCATAGTTTCAACATCACACTCCATTCCCATTTGAGGAAAGTTTCTGGTCAAACCCATAAGCACCAGCAATCCAATCCTAATATCATACATATATAAATATTCGTTAGCACTTTCCACAAAAGCCAAAAGGGAAAATATAAATTATCAATCAGTTGAAGAATGGATAAACAAAAATGTGGCACTATCTGTGCAATTATTCAACTATAAAAATAATGAAATATTAATTTTTTAAAAAACATGTACACACCTTGAAAGCATCATACTAACCGAAAGTCTGGTCATACACAAAAGCCCGTAACAAATTATATGATTTCATTTATATGAAATGTCCCAAACAAACTTATAGTAATAGAAAGTAGATAATGGTCTGTCTACTCCCCTTGCTGTGCATGGGGTCACTCTCTGTCAAAAGACAAGTCTATAACACCGATGTTACTTGATTAAAATAATGTTAAAATGGAAAAAAAAGAAAGATGAGTCTACCACAGCTAACAACCAAAGGTGGAGGAAAATGCAGAATAACTAAGGAACATGTTCTGGAATTAATGCACTGGTGATGGCTACATTATTATGTTAATGAATAGAGTGAATGTTAAGGTATGTGATTTATGCCTCAAAAGACAAATGAAAAAATAAGATCATAACAAAGCAGGTGCTCAGTTATTTCATCTCTCATTCCTTCTCAGCTCTTGATCCAGATTTAACCTCCATTTAACCTGCATTGCCCTTCCCCACAGAGCCTTTTCTCTAACTGTACACATCCCTGCCATACTCAATCAAGTTCCCTGCTGTTGTTAGGTTCTGTTGAAGTATGACCTATAGCGACCCTATGGACAACAGATCTGAACCCTGTCCTATCCTGCACCATCATCACCTCTGACAAACTTGAGTCTACTGCTGCATGCACTGAGTCAATCTATCTAGGTGAAGGGTCTTCCCCTCTTTTGCTGACCTTCCAATACCTTTCCAAACACGACGTCCCTTCCCAAGGAATGGCTTTTCCTAGCAATATGCCCAAAGTACATAAGATGAAGCTTCGTCGTCTTTGCCTCCAAGATGGATCTGTTCTTTTGGCATTCCCTGAGATACTCAGTATGCTTCTCCAACACCATAACTGAAAGGCATCAGTTCTTCAAGTTCTCTATCACTCCCCGATTCTACCCAAATCTTTAGCTCCCTAACACCAGATATACCAAAAAGGAACACCAACTTTTCCAGCAAGAAGACTACTTGGCATGAATACACAGTCAGGGACATGATTAAGATAAATTTTATTAATATTTATTAAATTTAGTCCCTTACATATAAATTTCTTATAAAATCTCCAAACAAACCAAAAGACAAACTTGTTCTTGAGTTGGTTCTAACTCATGATGACTTTCCACTGGGTTTCTAAGGCTATAAGTGTTTACAGGCGGGGACCATCCATCATCTTTCTCCTGTAGAATGACAGGTGGATTTGACTGTCAACTATGTAGCTGGCAGCCTTACACACTGTGTCCTATGCAGAGGGGAAATAATGATATGGTCTTAATTACTGTTTTCCAAATTTTATCAAAGAAATTTGGGAAGACACCTACCTGGTCAAATGACTCAGATACTATTTGTCCCCATTTAAAAAAAAAGACCCATCAAAGTGTGGAGATTATACAAAAACAATATAATTAATGCCACATGCAAATAAAACCTTGCTGAAGATGAATAAAAATTGGATGGAAGAGTTACTGACAGGTAACTCCCAGAAATTCAAGGTGGATTCAGAAGAGTCTGCAAAATGAGGCATATCACTGTTGATATCTGGAGGATCTTGGCTTAGAGGAGAGAATACCAGAAAGATTCTCATTTGTGTTTTACTGACTATGCAAAAGTGTTTGACTCTGTAAATCAAAACATTGAAAAAAGCAGGAATCCCAGAATATTTAATTGTGTTCCTGTGAAACTTACATGTAGACCACAACAGTGTCTGAATAGAATCAGTTTAAAATCAGGAAAGATGCATCAAGGTTGCATCCTTTCTCTATACCTATTCAATCCATAGATAAACACAGAGTAGTAGATATACACAATGGAATATTACTCAATAATAAAATCTTAGGAACCTCTGTGGCCTAGTGGTAAGGAGCTGTGTTGCCAACCTAAAGGCATATGGTTCAAATCCGTCAACTGCTCAATAGGAGAAAGAGGAGCAATCTCTTCCTATGGAATTTTCTGCTTCTGAAAACCCACTCGAGGGTCAGCTATGAGTTGGTTCTGACTTTCTGTAACCAAACAACAACAATAACATTCTATATGCTAACAAAATCACTTAAGAAGCTATAAGAAGAAGAATGTGGCATCAAGATTGGAGGAAGACTCCTCAACTATCTAGATTAGGCAGATGATACAAGCTTGCTTATAGGAAGTGACTTAAAGCCCTTAAGAAAGGAGATCAAAGACGACAACCTTCATGTAAATAACACCTCAACATCAAGAAAACAAAGAGTCCTCACTACTGGACCAAAAGGTAGCAAGCATCATGAAAGATGGAGAAAAATACTGAAGTTGTTAATGATTTCATTTTACTTGGGTCCAGAATCAACATCCATGGGCACAGCAGACAAGAAAAGGGGAAATCTGCACAGGGGAGATCTGCTGTCAAGGACCACTGTACAAGCTAAAGAGCAATGATGTCAGTATAAAGACTAGGGTGTGCCTGATTCAAACCACAGTCTTCTTAACTGTTACATATGTAACTAAAAGTTGGACTATAAATAAGAATCAGAGAAAGAGGAAAAATCCTCAATGAAATGATCTGACACAATGACTTTAATAATGTCCTTGAGCATGTTGGAGATTTTGCGGACAGTGAAGAACAGGACAAGGTTCCAATCTGTTGTTCACAGGGCAGCAATAAGTTGTAGTCAAGTCCATGGCATATAAAAACCATTATTGCTTAACTGCATATAATGTATTCCCAATGCCTACCCACTAAAAGGTACATACACATAGTAAGGGATAATAATAGTTAATGATG
Organism: Elephantulus edwardii; assembly: GCF_000299155.1. Taxonomy (NCBI): domain Eukaryota; kingdom Metazoa; phylum Chordata; class Mammalia; order Macroscelidea; family Macroscelididae; genus Elephantulus; species Elephantulus edwardii. The sequence goes on from NW_006399871.1 coordinate 779,445, forward strand.
CTATCTAGGCAGCAATAAGTAAATGCTTACTACCAGGTGACAAATCAAAGATCACAACAAACAACAAGTCTACTCACAGCTGTGTATCATTAAGAATAACTATTCTTCTAGTCATCAGGAAACAGAACAAACATTATCATGCAAAAAAGTCTCTAGCACCACAACTCAAAGGCATCAATTCTCTTTCTATCACCCCTATTCACTGTCCAACTCTCCGACGCATAGCATGTAATTGCAAAGACTATAGCCTGGATCAGGAGCACCTTAGTCTCCAGCCTGATGTCGTTGCACTTCAGTACTCTTGAGAGGTCCCTCACAGCTGACTTTCCCAATGCAATTCGTCTCCTGATTTCCTGGCTGCTGTTACCAAGAGTGTTGACTGTGGAGCCAAGGAAACTAAAACTGTTAACTATCTCAATCTCTTCACCATCCATACTGATGCTGCCAATGGCCCAGTGGTTAAGAATCTTTGTTTTCTTGATATTGAGCTTCAATCCATATTGAAGACTGCAGTCCTTGACCTTCTGCAGCAAGTGCTTCAGGTCCTTCCTCAGTTTCAGCGAGCAGGGTTGTGTCATCTGCATAACGCAGGTTGTTGACGATTCTTCCACCAATCCTGATGCCACATTCCTCCTCGTACAGCCCAGCGTCTCAGATGATCTGTTCTGCATACAGATTGAAAAGGTATGGAGACAAAATACATCCCTGATGGACCCCTTTCTCGATTTTGAACCATCCAGTGTCTCCCTGCTCTGTTCTGACGACTGCCTCTTGGTCCAAGTATAGGTTTCGCATTAGCACGATCAAATATTCTGGGATTCCCATTCTTCTCAGAGTCAGCCACAGCTTGTTGTGATCCACACAGTTAAAAGCCTTTGCATAGGTCAATGAAGCACAGATAGACATTCTTCTGGTATTCTTTGCTTTCTGCCAAGATCCATCTTATGTTAGTTATAATAATAATTGATTTAATTCTTTATGGTGCTGGTTTTCATTATTATTAACTTAAATTAATTTACTTAATTTTATAATCAAAAGACTTGACACTTCTACTTGTTCTTAATAACCATCTGAGTCCTTGTTAGACATTCAAGATTTTATTTGGGATTAACCCTAGAATAATTATTGAGCTTGTGTTAAATTTCACTGTCTCTTTTAGTGTTTTTTTTAAAAAAACACAACAACAATTTTAAAAGCTTATGTCTGTATCATCATCCAAAATTAGCAAGGACTGAGGTTACTGAGTAATGTGTCTCTTCTTCAAATAATAGGTTGTAGTTCAAAACAAGTTACTGAGAAACCAAAACAAGTTACTGAGAAACTACTTTGAATAGCAAAGACTGGGGAAATTGATGGAAATAGGTTGTGTGGGTTTTTTTATGGATATAGTTTCTCAAAGCTCATCTCACAGTCAGGTAACTTTTTTTTTATTTCAAAGAATCTAATTAATATCACATTAAGACTAAACAGATTTTATGTCTTCACTTTTGGCTAAATATGTACCAAGAACTAACAATCCACAAAAGAAATACAAATAGGTAACACTCATGCAAAAAATATGCCACCTCACTAAAGATCTAAGAGGCAAAACCTAAAAGTAATACCTTAAAATGAGAAATTTCTGGATGGAAAATTTTAATATAATGATGTAGTCATAAAAAATGTGCCTCTTAATCCTCCAAGTCTACAATGATGAATTAATATAAGTAAGTAATTAAGGACATGTGAGTATATAGCTACAGGATTTTGCACAGCGTTTACTATTTAAAATAGTAAGGAAATAACCTCAAAATGTCAAATGAAGAACTAAGTAAGTAAATCATGCTAATCCGTAACTTGGAACATTATAAAAACTTAGTTCTAAGATTTCTACAATACTGGACATGAAAAGGTAATATATATCATTTGTATAAATTAGCCTGTTTTGTAAGTGTAACAATTACAGATTGTATATGAATCGAAAAATCTAGAAAGCTATATATCAAAGTGGTAAGAGCAAGAGAGATTTTATGTGCTTTTTAACTTTTCCCCTATACTTCCTGTAGTAGAATGAACTTAAATAACTATGGAAAATGGTATTTGGATCACATAGTCTAAGCTGAGGGAAATATGCCAGGAAAAGCAGTAAACTCTGTGGCACATAGTGCCAAAAGAGGAAGCTCTCAGGTTGAGAGGAACTCAAAATGTAATTGGAGAAGAACTGCCTCCTCAAAGTGTGGATGGACTTAATTGTTCACTCAATGAAGAACTTACATTTGCTGACATGGAAAGCCTCAAAAAAAGGGGAAACAATTCCAAATATCTATTAATTAATTGGAATATGGAATGTATAAAATATAAATGTAAGAAAGTTGAAAGTTGTAAAAAAAGGAAATGAACTGGTATTGGTTATGCTGAATCAGACAAACATGATTTACTATGCCAAGAACAACAAATTCAAAGGGAATGGTGTGCCATTCATTGTCAAAAAGAACATTTCACAATCTATCCTGTAGTACAATGATGTCAGGGGTGGAGTAATATCTCCTACAAAACAAAGAAGACCTGTTAATGCAACTATTATTATTCAACCACATCCATGAATCCCTAAAGTCCAAAATGAACAAATTTAGGATACCAACTTCCAAAGTCTGGAATTGCTGGAATATGCAATTAAGATATATTTATAATAACTGGCAGTTGGAATGTAAAAGTTGGAAACAAAATTATAAATCCATAGTTGGAAAATGTGGCCTTGGTTAAAAAATGGGATTGGAGATTGCATGCAGAATTTTATGCTAACAATAACTCATTCGGATTTTTTTTACTATTCTGTACCTTTCTGAAAAATCTGGAATTATTTAAAAATGACAATCTTTTAAAGATTTTAAACTATCCCATTCTACCAGAACATAAGATATGTTCATTTTTTTCACTGATAAATACAGAACACCTAGTTTAGGGTCCCACGTATATATAAAAGGTACTTAACATTTTCTGTACTTTAAAAGTTTCTTTTGATCTTCCCAATGTGATTCCAGATAGACAATATACAGCTTTCCATGACAATGTAGGTTTTATTTATTATACAGCAGTACTATATTAAGACAATTCATCTTTTATTGTTCCTAATCACATGGTTTCTGAAATGTTTCTCTAAAATGCATGGAAGATTTTCGAAAAGACTTCAAATGTTTAATACACACTATAGCTGTTACATTGTTGCATACTGTTAAACAGTAGACTGTTCACCTTTTTCCCTCAGAGCAGTTGGTAGATTTCCAGCACCTTCCTTGAGACTGGCAGCACAATCCCTTAAGGACACCAGTAGAGCTTCCACCCTATAGCTAGGATTATGACACATGGGCAGTTTAAAATGGGGCATGTTACTAACTCTATTCATAATTCTTCAGATTTTAGTTTAAATGCTCTTGTTTAAATATTAGCAAAATAAATTCTTTTTCATGTTTTGTTTTGATTTTCTTGTTATGTACCATTGAGTTGGATCCAACTGCCACAGGAAGAGATTGCCCCTCCTTCTCCAGCGGAGCATCTGAGCCTCTTGGGATTGCAGCGTAGCTTCTTGCCACAAGGCCAACAGAGCTCCCTTTCGCTCCCTTTCTTCACGTATTTTTGATCTTCATGTAGATCAAAGTTTTAAAGTTTCTAGTTTCTAGATAAATTGATTGGCTGATTTTAGGAAAAAACTCTTTATCTGTATTTTATTTAAAACCTAATTTATACCAGGCTAAAAACCTGAACAATTTCCCTACTAAGTTTAAAGACATTTTTCCAAAATTGAAAAATTCTTCATAGTATTCAAGATATTCATTATTTAAAAAAATGTGTGATTCAATAGTTTTTAATGAACTGTACTAAAAATACTGATCATCTTTCATCATTATCTAATTTCAGAATATTTTTATCTTTCTAAGAAGAGATCTTTAACTCACTAGCAGTCATTCCTCATCTTCTCCCTCCCACTTCACCCAAGTCCTGGTATCCCTTAATCTTCTTTGGCCTATCACATTTTCTCCTATCTAGTCTGGAAATAGTATTTTACTTGGACACAGATTTTATAAACATACACAACATAAATTAAAACATTTGCATTACTAATCTCGTTGTTATGGGCCAACAACTCATAATGACCCTATGTATAACAGCTCTGAAGCTAGCCCTAGCCTGAGCCAATCTCACTGACTCCAACATACCTATTCCTATTGCCCTAATTACTGTGCCAATTCATCTCCTTCAGGCTCTTCCTCTCCTGCACTGTCTCTCCATCCTTCTAAGCATGATGTCCTTCTTCAAGACTAGTCCCTCCTGGGCATGTGCCCAAAGTTTGTGAGATGGAGCTTCAAAATCTTTGCCTACAAGGACGAACTTGATTTCACCCTCTCCAAGAGAGATTTAGTTGTTTTCTTGGCAGTTCACGGTATGTTCAATACTCTTTTCTAGAACCACAATTCAAAGGTATCAATTTTTCTTCTGTCATTCTTAGTCACTGTCCAGCTCTCTGACACTAAGCAAGTAACTGTGAAGACTGTGGCCTGGATAGGGTGCACCATAGTCTCTAAACTGCTATTGTTGCTTCTCAGGAGAGGTCCCTTACAGCAGATTTTCCCAGGGCAATTAATCTTTTGATTTCCTGACTGCTGGTGCCAAGAGTGTTGATTGTGGAACCAAACTGTAACTGTTACCCACCTGAATCTCTTCTCCAACTATCATGGTGCTGCCAACTGGCCCAGTAGTGAGAATCTTTTGTCTTCTTGATGTTGAGCTTAAATTCATATTGGAGACTACAGTCCTTGACCTTCTGTAGCAAGCACTTCAGATCCTCTTCAGTTTCAGCAAGTAAGGATCTGTCACCTGCATAACGTAGGCTGAAGCTTATAATTTAAGCATCTTCCTCCAATCCTAATGCCACATTCCTCTTCATAAAGCTCAGCCTCCAAAATTATCTGCTCTGAATAGAGACTGAAAATGTACGGAGGCAGCACATATCCCTGGTACACTCCTTTCCTGATTTTAAGTCATGCAGTGTTCCTTGCTCTGTTCTGAGGACTGCTTCCTGGTCTGAATATATAGGTTTTGCAGGAGCACAACCAAGAGTTCTGGGATTCCCATTCTCTTCAGGGTTAGACACAATTTGTTGTGATCCACAAAGTCAAATGCCTTTGCACTGTCAATGAAACACAAACAGACATTCTTCTGGTATTCTGCTTTCTGCCAAGATCCATCTGACATTGGCAATAATGTCTCTAGTGCCATGACCTTTGCTAAAGCCAGCTTGTATTTCTGGTAGTTCTCTGCTGATGGACTTCAGCAGGATTTTGCTTGTGCTTCATATTAGTTGATAATGTTCATTAATTTCCACACTCTGTCAGGTCACCTTTTCCTGAAATGGGAATAAATATGGATCTCTTCCAGTCAGTTGGCCAGGTACGTTGTCCTCCAGATTTCTTGGCACAACCTGGTGAGCATGTTCAAGGCAGCAGCTGTTTGGTGAAATATGTCAATTGGTATACCATCAATTCTTGGGGCCTTATTTTTTGCCAAGTCCTTCAGAGCAGCCTGCTCTTCATCCTTCATTACCTTTTTCTCTTGATCATATGTTGTTTCTTGAAATTCTTCTGTCAACCAATTCTTTTTGGTACAGTGACTCTGTATACACCTTCCAACTTCTTTCAATGCTTCCTGGATCATTCAATATTCTGCCCATAGTATCCTTAATCATCGCAACTCATTGTTCTTTAGCTCCTGCAGTTTAAGAATTGCTGAGTTGGAACAATGAAGGACTGGAAACCCTAAATCTCTGTAAACTTTCATTAAAATTAATAAAAAATAAAAAAAAAGAAATGCTGAGGGTGGGCAGGGAGAAAAGGGCAACAATGAATGAATGGAAATCCAAAGTCTCTGTAAATTTTCATTAAAATTAATAATAATAATAATAATTTTTAAAAACTCACCAATTAAAAAAAAAAAAGAAATGCTGAGAAAGTTCGGCCCTTTTTATTTTCTGACTCCAGCTCTTTGCACATTTCATTACAGTACTATGCTGATTTCCCTAGCTGCCCTTTGAAATCTTCGAATCAGCTCAACTTCTTGATTTTTTTCCCCTTTGCTTTGGCTTCTTGATAGTTAAGCCCACACATACTGATCCATAATTAAAGAGAAACAAAATATTTTCTTAACAAGAAAAAGATATATATAAAGCAGAGAGCCAGAGGCCAGACAGATAATACCTAGACATCTCATCTTGTGGAGGATGAACACAAAGATGAATAGTAACATACAAGCTTACCCTGAACAGAACAGGTACCTAAAAACACTCAATGCTACCATCAGCCTAAGAGATTTTTGTGATGGGAGAACTGCTTGTAGTGTTGGCTTCAGAAGGCTCTCCACCACAGGAGTGCTGGAATAGCAATGGTCCTCTGGCCTTACAACCTGCATGCTTATGTACTCTCCAGATCCTACTAGCAAATGGACTACCTAGCCCCTCTTCCTTCCAGTTCAAACATCCAGTTTTATGGAGAAGGCACTGGGCAAGAGCATCACATGAACTCGGATGCCACTACAGCTGAATCAGGGACTGATGAATCCTAAGCCCAGAAAAAGGAGGGCTTACCACTAAGTGTTACACAATGACCTTTCATTACATGCTAGTCTCTACCGAGCACTGAACCCACATTATGTACACTAACTTCCTAACTGATCTGACCTATGTAACTTATTCTCATTCTCATTTTACAGATAAGTAAACCGAGACTTAGAAGTTATGAAAAAAACAGTGATGAAATTGGAATTGTTAAACCTGTGTTCCCAGGTCTGTACTACCATGAGGTTTATAAAGGTTATAAGTCAAAGTTTTAAGATCACAAATACTGCTTGAGCTCATTAATTAGAATGACACATATTCTGCAGCCTTTTAAAATAATCACCATAATCAAGTTCCAAAAAGACACAAGACTATGAAAATTAGCATTTCACACACCCATTTTTATAAAAAGTCAAACATTAACTAAAAATACAAGCTGAAAGAGAGGCTTTACATCACTGAAGCACAAGGTTAAAATATACAGGCAAAGTTCCAATTTGGTGCAAATTAAGAACTAAATTATTCAGCCCACAGAAATGAACCATGGTTTATGCATGATAAAAATAATTACAAACGTCATTGTAGGAAACATACTGGAAGCTCTTCTTAAAACTGTCAAATGATGAGTGTTTATTTGAATCTCGTTTAGAGCACTTCTTATAATTATTGGAGAGACGTTTTGCCAGAGGCAAGGTTATTAAGACTTAGGCTTTTAAAGTCACAAACTAGCTTAACAGTATCGTTTAAAAACACTACGTGTCCAATTTACGGTGCTGTCTGTCTATTGCTCTTTCTCATAAGAAATTATCTCTCTTGAGAGAACCTAAGATTTGAAGACTAAAGCAACAAAAATCCCTAAAGAGGCCTAGAAGCAATCCCCTGACAGTCTGAGTCAGTAGGTTCATGAGAAGTATTATAGAGACCACAAAACCATTACGGACACTGCCACCAACTTTTCTTTTATCTGCATGCTCTATACAAAGCCAAAATTAATGTTGCTAAACTTGAAACTTTGTTTCACTTAGGTAAGAAGTTATGATAATAGAAAATATATATTCAATATTCATTGTGCATTAGTCTCAGTTGTAACTGTTTAACGAATTTAATCCCCAGAGATATGCGAGAACATGAACACAGAGAAGTTATGAGACTTGGTTAAATGACATAGCAAGGATGCCGCACTTGTCAGGCAGCCTCCAGAGCCCTGGGTTTTAAATAGTGTTATGCTAAATAAATAACAAATAAATAAATATTGTTATATGATCTTGTGCTCAGTCAATGCAGGCTCATTTATTTTATGGGTGACCAAACTTCACAATCAAATCATCAACCCTTTTGATGACCTTGAATTCTCTTGAATACTTCAATTCTTCTGCAAGTGAGAACTCCAATAACATTTGGTTTGTACTCATTTTACAATTCGTTTCTTCCTCTTTCCCATCAATGTCTAATGAGGAGAATCAGGAAGAAGGATGTGGCTCCAGTGACAAGTTACACAGGTGAGCTCCAGCAGGCTGTCACATTTTCTTTAGAGAAGCATTTCTGAAGGAAAGGTTGTTTGGGCAACCTTGTAGGCATCTCTACTGTTTATTGTTTTTTGCTACTTGGAATAACCATGGATTTAAGTATTTCACACTATCTTATGTCACTGCTAACAATCAGTTAAGATAAAATAAGTCTTCACCTGGCTTTTCTATTATGGACTCAAAAATCTTTCCATCTCCAAAAATCCAAGTTTCCCATAGTATTCTAATTTGAGAAGAAATCACACTTAAAATTTGGCTTCTTTCACGTAACTTCAGAAACACCTGGCCATTATGATATCTTCAAGAATCCAAGTTCTTTTAACTTCAGTAACACAAAAAATACCATTTCATAAAACACTGAATATCTCACAGGTTTCATCCCTTTATGTCAGGCAAAAGCCTAAGTTTTTAGTAGAATTGGTATCATCCAATACAGTAACTCAAAGTGAGTGCTACTCCTCCCATGTAACTCCTTTCATATTAGATCATACAGAATCCTTATTAATGTTGTTATCTATTTTAATAATAATGTGATAAGTATAGCTGTATATTGCTTGTCACATTTCTTAGATTACATATGAATTATTAAAAACAAAGTTCTATCATAAAATCATCCTATACTGAATTACATTGTTAGCTGAGCAGAAAGCTTTCCTTTTTTTAGTTTTCTCCTCCTTTTCCTTAATTTCCTTAATTTCATGCTCTAAAAAGTTCCTGATCTAGGTTCACAAATACTAATTTCAAATCACTCATGCCAAACCACCAGAAAACTTGACAAAATCAGCAACTATAAAAACACCTGGCGAGCTCTGGTGGCCTAATGGCAAGAAGCTGCACTGCAATCCCAGAGTCACGTGGTTCAAATCCACCAGATGCTCTGCTGAAGAAGGAGAGACAATCTCCTCCTGTACCAGTTAGATCCAATTTGACGGTACACACTCAAATGATGATAATAATAAAAAAAAGAAAAGAAATTCTTTAAAAAAAACAAACACCTGCAGCAACAAAAATAACAGTGCGTGCTTACAGTGTGTGCTCATGAAACACTCGATTCAAAGTGTCCTTGTAATTGAATAATGACAGCTTTGCTCAAAGGCACTGAAAAGGTCAAATGAGTGTAACATTTAGCCTTGGAAGTATACTCATGAGTCAGCTGGGTCTATGAAAAATTTTGTTGTTGTTAGGTATATTTTTATAAACATAATATAAATTTCTGCTGAAACATACCACAAAAAAATTTACAGGCTGTCATTTTGGTATCATTTCCTTTGACAGTGTCACCCAGTGTGGTCCATATACTGGCCCCTTCACGTCCTTGAGACGTTTTATTTTAGGTAGTAACATCATCTTTATCTTCATATTTTGTAAAGTCCGCTTAATTCTGTCATATCATCAACTCATCCTTAGCTAAAGAAGACCAATGATTACAAAATCTCAGAGAAATAAATTATCCAAAACCTATCGTTTAGGAGGACATTTCAGTGAATGCTTAGCAAACAGGAGCTGGTAACAAACATCAACCCTACAAATTTGAGAATGAAACAGAAGAAAATAAGAGACTTATAACTGCAGACTAAAAGGCAATGTTTTAAGAGAACTAGCTTAGAACTTAACAATCAAGCAAACACTGAGAGAGCAATAGTCTAACATTATGCTTTTTACTTCTTTCTCCTATCCCAACTCCAGAGCAATGACATACACAGAGAAAAGGAGATAGTATTTATTATCCTCAATTACCAAAGACTTCGAAAACAAAGAAGAATACCATGGGTATACGACACTGCTAACACTTTAGGGGTAGAATGAAAGGCTCTACCTCACATTGTTCACTAGCTGTGCCCTTCTCTTAGAGACAGTGCTGGTCTGACCTGACAGAACTCTGCTGGAAATACTTCCCTAGACAGTTGCTGGTTAAGTGAAGCCCTGATAGGTGTCCCTGGCCACAATGTTCAAAACTGTTGGTCTCCTATTGTCTGGTGCCTCCATACAGCCATCAGAAAAGGATGGAAGGGACTCAGAGTGCCAAAGATCTTACTGAGGTATACCCAATCCACAAAGTGTAATGAAGCTAGCTGGCAGAAAGCTTTTTCAAACTCCTCCTTAGATCTCCAGGTATCAGTCAATGATAAAATAAACACATATTCGCATTAATGGGGAGGGGAAAAACTCAAAGCATTTAAGAGAAAACTGCTAAATGTACATCCACAAACACACACACTCTCTCACGTGGCCTCTACTCCAAGGTGCCTAGCAGATTCTGATGTCTTATAATTTGTACCAATTTGACTAGAAAGTAAAACTAGGAGGAAAGGAAAATAGATGATTAGATTGAAATGAATTTTTCACAAAAACTCATTAATTCACTCTAGGAATAATGACTTCTTTTTTCACATTCTTACATCTTGACTAAGATTCTGAATCACTGTGACAAGGAGTTTAAACTATACCTATTTCCTTAAAGAAATAATTTTCATAAACTACAGACATAAGACCAAATTTGCTTTCCTAGAATTATGACTGGATATTACTTAACACAAAGTGGAGGGAAAAAGAGACAATCATCTGAATTCAAGGGTTCTAGTATCATATTCACCAAAAGTCATTGCTCAAATGTCATGTCATTTTACAAGAACCTTTGCCAACTACTTTGTAGAAAACTGCCCTCTCCTCACACAGTGTCTAGCATTTGGCTTCATTTTCTTTTTATCATTTAGCACTATCTATATACTGTATTACTTTTGTCTACTTGTTTATGATCTATCTTTTCCCACTAAAAAAATGACACTGTTTAACTTATTCACTGTTATATTCCCAGCATCCAGAAAGATACCTGCCACTTATAAATGAATGGTCTCATCGAATCCATGCCAAAACCCCATAAAATAGGTACCAAGTTATCATCCCTCTCAGAGGGAGGTTTAAAACTTGCCAGAGGTTATCTTCTCTCCTGTACTATCTACTATCAAAGCACAAAAATTTTCCTGGATTAAAAAGTTGAAGAGAGAGCCCTGGTGGCACAGTGGTTAAGGTGCTTAGCAGCTAACCAAAATGTCAGTTGTCCGACTCCACCAGCCACAGTGTGGGACAAAGATGGTTCCCTAAGGATATGCAGTGTTGGAAACCCTATAAGGCAGTTCTACTCTGTTCTTATAGGGTGACTGAGCCAGAATCACTCAACAACAATGGGTTTAATTGATGAAATGTTCTAGTAATAATGGTGTTAACAGTTATACAACACTGAAATACTTAATGCCACTAAACTATTTCAAAGTAGATAAATGTTTCATGTACATTTTACAACAGAAACTCATTTGCCTGGAGATGCTACTCTTAAAATTTGTTTCTTTTCAGCAGGAAGTAGCTAAGAGAATACGCCATCCCCTTTTCCTTATGACTCAGGGTGAAGTCTCTCTCAGGGAGGAGTGATAGGGAATGGCAAAGGAAACACTGACAAAGAAGATTAATCAGAACTGGCTTTGACAAGCACTGTGGCATTGGACAAGATCAAACTGGGAGGAGGGTAGAGAGAATAGTGCAACAATGAATGAGTGGAAGCCCAAAATCTCTGTAAATGTTTATGAAAATTAATAAAATATAATTATAGAAAAAAAATTTGTTTCCAACAAAATAACCTGCACAAACTGAGATTTTTAGATAACAGAGTCTAATGCCGTTCAGCAAGAGGATTCCGCTGCACGACAATGCTATGTCTCATGGCCAGGAGAAAAAGAAGAATCTAGAAAAATAAATCAATTCACTAAGAATAAGGATATTTAAGATAACTCCCTTAAGAACACCACCAGTGGACACTGAAAATGAGATCAGGCAAAAATTCAAGAAAACACCGTATGCAATGAGTACCACATAAACTGTCAAGTTTCTTAAGTTGGTGATTATAAAATATTACAAAAGATATTGTCTCTTACTACATACCCTTTGCACAGAGTGTGGCTCCCTGTCGTAGAATGATTCTGCCTCTGGAAGAATTGTGGCCCTGCTCTTGCTTTGTTCTAGTTCCCAATTGCTTAGGCAAGGGTAATTTTTCAGCTCTAAATGTTCATAGAATGGCTAAGACAGGACACTTGTCCTTCTGCTCAATCATCATGCTTATATAAATGACCATTTTCTCAGATGTGGCTCTAGAAGAAGACCTTCCTAAGAATACCTTTGCTGCTAAGAAGGTGGTTCAAATTCTGTGTAAGACCACACTCTAGGAAATCCACAATTTAGAAAATTCAGAAAGAATTTTTTGTTATTGGTGTGGTTGCTGAGGAGAGAAGGCACAACTAAGAGGTAAGATCAAGGTTAAATAAGTACTGATAAAAAGCAATACCCTCTAGAAGGTGCAGATGTGACAATGATGCAAACGAGACAGCACCTGCCACGGCTCTTCCATTTACTATGTCTCCACCACTCCTAAAACTGCATAAAGTAGCATCGGGCATTCTATTTTCTGCTGATAAAAAGATACTTATGAGTGAAATAAGAATTCTCTTATTAGGACAGACTATCCAAAAGGACTTCATTATAGGCATAAAGATTGGCACCTCCATTCTCTGCAAACCTGGCAGGTAGCACATTTTTAATATAAAATTAGTGTTTAAGACTATCTAAAAAAACAAACAAACAAAAAACCCCCCACAAAACAAGACTATCTCAGAGATGCACACTGAGCAAATCAGTGTACAAGAACCTGCCAAATGAAGGGATATGGTACTAACCCAAGAATCCTCTTAAGGCCTGGCAGTGTTTATGATACTAATAAAATATATGCACTCAGAAAAGATTCTTCTAATAAGAGCTTTCTCTCAACAACACACTAACAGCATGTCATCCCTCTAACCACTAGGGGAGAATATAGCCCAAAGAATGGAAAGGGGTAAATACAATGAAATGCTGAGTGGAACAAAGCTTACGAAAGGGTTATAGAAGAGGAAGCATTTCCTTTCATAATACACTTCTCCAGCAAAGGTGCCTCTTAGATCCTAGCTCACTGCATTCTCTTAAGTATAGGTACTGGTTGATAAAAAACTTTATCACTAAGCTTCCTTTTCCTATCTTAGAGATTGAGAAACTGGGCACTAGATAGAAAAACGAATTTTTCAGTGGGAACACCATGACAAAGCATTAAATTGCCATTTAGTAATTCCTCCCCCAAAACTAACATGGCACTTCAACTAAAGACCTAGATGATAATACTTGTGGCAAGCTTAGTATCTCTAGATGATTCAAACCTAAGGAGAGAGTCGGATTCACCAGCACTGAGTAGATGTAGCCAAGGACATGAGTATGTAACTCCAAAAGGCAAAGAATAATGATGAATGCAACAGACACCAGCAATGTACATCTCTCTACTCACTGATGACCCTCTTGTGAAAGTGGTACACACGGGAAGGACCTGAGCACCACATGAGTTAACCTTCAGTGGTCTTTGCACTAGGTCCAGGTATTAAACACGGACCTAGAATCCCTGTGCCAGGCAGCTCTTTGGGTCACAGACAGTCAAAGATCATTCTTTGCATCAGGAGCCCAATTTCCATCACATTCCAAGGCGGGCTCTCCAAAGCTGTCTTTTGTGGCGGTGTTTCCCCATCTATTGTCTTTGGATTCTAGTCCAACTACAAATGGGCTCTAGTTTTAAAAGTACATCCTACCCAATAACTCTTCTGGAAAAATTTTCACTCCTTAAGTTTCTCCTCACAACCACTTTTTGGTTGGAACATGGGATGCTCCAAAGATAAGATTTCAGATTTCAGATTTCTCCTACCTTTCCAAAGTGTAATGATTTGAATACCCCCTCCCCACACACATTAAATATATATATATATATATCTCCTTCCAGCATCATTTGACCGAAGTATAAAGCAACCTGGTTGGCCTCCATGCATCCGATGGCATCTTCCAAGAGTGAAAACTCCACGCAGACATAGCCATAGTCGTAACCTGGGGACAGCATTTAAATACAGACGGGAGTGGTGTTAGTGTCTTGCAAACACAAAAGACACACTTAAACCCCCTGCTCCTGAACCCCTTAAACACAGCCCTCCCAAGGAGCCCCTCCCTTTTTACTAGACAAAGTTGCTGCCCCAAACAGAAAAAAGCAACAAAGAAAGTCTAGATGTTTCTGGGTCTGGACATTGACATTTATTCCAAAATCACTTTTTCGATACACCAAGAATATTCTCTGTCCCTTTTAGCTCTGATTATCTGACGAGGTTACTCAAGAATTGGGTAACCACAGAAAAGTAAAAGTGGGGACCCAAGATTTAATTATAGGTTGAATCTTCTGGAAAAAGAATAAGAACATGAAGGTATCTGAAAAATTAAACAAACCATAAACTGAGAGGAGGAGGATATGTAATTTATCCCAAAGCTATGCTGGTTGCAATCACTTTTTAAGAAGAAACCACCCTCAAAGACAAGAGAAGTGTTGATACACTAAGGCAACTATCCTTTTTTGGACATCACAGGCAGCTTCGTGTTAGCAGCGGACAGACTATTTCAAGTCTCCTCTTTTTTCTTCATTTCAGCTCAAATTATAAGCCAGGTAAAATATATTATGAAAGGAAGATGTAAACTCATAATTAAGTACATATAGTTGTGTTAAAATTGTGCTGGTACACCAACAATGATGCTGGGGTAGGCTGAGGAAGCAGTTGTTAGCAATCCATCCATGTTCAAATACTATACATTAGAATTATACTCTTGGGGGGAGCTCTGGTGGCCTAGTGGCAAGAAGCTGCAACTACAATCCCAGAGGTGCATGGTTCGAATCCACCAGATGCTCTGCTGGGGAAGGAGGGGCAATCTCCTCCTGTACCAGTCAGATCTGATTTGACGGTACACGCACACAAAAATAATAAAATTAAAAAAAAAGAATAACTTATTAAAAAAAAAAGAATTATACTCTTGGCACTTCTCATGCAAATGTCACTTGCAGAACAGGCCTGTAACTCACATGACCCAGAAGAAAGTAAGTCAGAGAATTTACACTCTGTTTTAAACCAGACAATACTAACCTACCCTATAATTTCCCTGATATTGCCACCATACAACTAAAACAGTACTAGACTTGTCAGTGCAATACTACATAAGCACCTCCCATTCCACTGCTTTATAGGATAAAGTCATCTCTAAAATGGACACTGTGAAGGGAAAAGTGAGATTTGCTCAAAACTACAGAGAAATAACACAAAACTTAAGATAACAAGTATAAATGTAAAAAAAATAATAAAAGGAAAGTGGCATCAATGAATCAAGGTATCAAACTAAAAAACCAAACCTACTGCTGTGTGTCAATCTTGATTCATAATGATCCTCTAAAACAAAGTTTAACTGTCCTTAGGGTTTCCAAGGCCGTAATACTTACTGCTACATCTTCTTCCTTCAAGACTCTTATCTGGATTTGAACTGCTGGTCTAACTAGTCAGAAGCCAGGGCCCTTCATGGCATCAGACCCAAAACTCATTACTGCTGAGTCAATCCAGACTCACTTAAAGCTATAAATCTTGCCTCATTTTTTGCCCTCCCTAAAGAAAAATTAACAACTTAAATACCTAGTAAATAAAAGGCATAATAACAAAAGCCCCAAAGTAGAAGAAATGGGTTGGATTTCTTTTTTTTTGTCTTTATTCAGCTTTATTTCATGAATTCCATTTCTAGTTAAATATTCTAGAAATGGAAGTAAATAAAATGTGGATGGCTTATGCTACTGTGAGAACTGAGGCAAACAACTCAGAACACATGAATCCATCACTTCTCATTACGACCAAGGTCTGTGAACTCCCTTATCTGGGAATATGTTATTAAGACAGTGCTGGAATGAAATACTGAAGGGACATATCTTCATGAAGCAAATCAAAATGAACAAGCCTGTTAGTCACAATATTGCACAAGGCCTTTGTAGGATTTACTTGTTGTCCAGCAAGAAACTGCAGGAGCTTCTTAATATCTATGCGCACTTCAGCCATTTGCTCTGGATTTCTGCTTTGAGAAGCACTGTCAGAGGCCAATGGGGGATTTCCAAGATCTTTAAAATGAGTTGTAACACACACTAATTCAGTTTCTATTTTCAAGTTCAATTTACCATTTAGATTTGCTTCAATAATAAGGTAATTACTGATATTTTTCATTTTTTCCACAACACTCTTCATAGTCTTCAACACTGGTAAGTAAATGCTAACGTCAGAGTCAGGGACTGTGGGTTCTTGTAAATCTTTCCAGAGTTTTCTAGGAATAACCTTTATGGGGATGTCATGAGTCACAATGCGACTGCTGCTTGATACAGATAACAGCTCTACGGAGACTGTCAGGCAAGGGAAATACTTATTGGTCAGCTTGATTTTCAAGGCTCTGGCATTCTGGGCAGTTTTTAAGGCCCTAGATAAGTTTTCTGATGTCAGTTCTATATAAATTTCATTGTTTTCTGCCGAGACACCTTCCATCTGAAATTCACTGAAGAAGTTCTCCTGTTGCAGCTCACACACCACATGCTCACTCCACCATTGGCCACTTTATCTAACAGGATGAAATTCAGCTTATCTGGGCTGATGCGAAGGGTGCAGGTTTTTACAAGCTTGGCTATCATGTTACTGATTCCTATAATAAAGAATTAGCGTGAAATGGTTCAGACAGGCCATGTCCACGATCTTTGCCCGAAACTTCATGGCTACGCTGGCATGGATTTCTTTTGACAGAAAGAAAAGGCCTAAAATAACTTATTATCTAATAAAAGGCTTAGATTTTAGACTTGTCAAATATTCTAAGTTCATTACATGATGCTAATATTTATACTGATACAGGTTACTATCTTTGAGTTTTAGGACCTTTATCAGGGAAAAAAGTGGTGGCTACTAGAAATCTCAGCATTACGTTAGGCTCAAAGATTTTCTATCCTGGTTTCAAAGCTGTGATCAGTATGGACTAAAGCGAACCCCTCTGATTTCTGTTTAATTTATCACAAAATCTACCTAAAAAACTAAAAACTACTTTATAGGAACAGTGTATATATTTGTATACACTCTACCAACAAATGGAACTGTTTTTTAACTAATTTCTTTCAAATGAATTTTCATATATGAAACCTAAACACTGAATGCCTAAATTTTGCAAAGGTTTTTGAGAAATACTGCAGAATAGCAGAAGTAACTAACACAGCTTTCATCATCAAGTATCAATTTTAAATACTCAAATACACAATCTCAAAGGACTAGGCCAGAAGAAGCAGATGAACCCTCAATCATGATTCTCTACAGAGTATCTTAAAGGAGCGTCCAGGTATATGGGAAGAAACTCTATCCAAAGCTGCAAAATGAGAACTACAGGGAGCTAACACCTGAATTTCTTTATTATATTAAACAAGTTGCCGCAAATGACGGAGATTATATATATATAAAATGTTTCTAACCACGGTCGTCAATTTAAAAGTGTGTGGCAACGTGTTAAATAAGTGTCTACAGTGACCCAAAGGAAACCACACAACCTATGGACAGAGGTGGAGAAGACTCATGACGGCATTCATACTTGGCTCAAGGATAGATTTGTTTAAAATGAGGAAAGCTGTGCTTTGGAATTGTATCCTCTCTCCACATCTACTCATTCTGTAAGCTGAGCAAATAATCTGAGAAGCTGGACTCTATGAAAAAAATATGTGCATCAGGATTTCAACAACCTGAAGGGCCTCAGTCGTCCTATGAAAGTGAAGGAGCATCATCACTCTTAAAGCACATAGAAACGGTAACTTCTATAGTTCTGTGTACGCAGAAGGTAGCCCAAAGGAGCCCCAGTGGCATGGTGGTTACAGAGCTTAACTGCCAACTAAAAGGACGGTGGTTTGAACACATCAGTCACTCCACGGTGGGGTGTGTGTGGGGAGGATGTGGCTTTGGAAATCCTATGGGGAATTTCTCGGTTCTACAGCTCTGGACATTAACTTGAAAACAGTGTGTTTTGTTTGAATTTTATTAAGAAACTATACCAAGTGATTTCAGGCAAGCCCCTTATTCCTAGACGTGGATTATACTGTAGGCAAACAAGCAGTGATGGCAGATTCTTTGCAGGGTGCTTTCAGGGCTTCAATGAGGTAATACATTTTCCACTTCTGTGCTAGTATTAGAAAGCACTACCAAATATCAAAAAAACCAAAGGTCAAGCTGCCTTATTGCTGGTTCTCAAATACTTTTCAGTAACACCATCTTAGCAGCTAAAAGGCAGCATGAACTTTCTGACTTTTAGTATATGTTAAGAACACATCCCCTGAAGGGAGCTCTAGTGGCCTAGTGGCAAGAAGCTGCGCTGCAATCCCAGAGGTACGCAATTCGAATCCACCAGTTGCTCCACTGGAGAAGGAGGGACAATTTCCTCCTGTACTAGTCAGATCTAATTTGACGGTACACACACACACACTAATAATAACAACAACAACAACAACAAAATACCTCCCCTATAGATAGATCACAGTACTGTTTTTACTTTGATTAGGGAAAAAAAAAATGTCCGTGAACATTTCTTCCCACTTCTTTGACCCTCGTACAGTTTATTTTATTTTTTAATCAACAGTGTTCTAAGTGACTCTGGGAAGACTTCTACAAAAATTAACAGCTGGGAAAAGTGAACAAGTACCCAAAGATGGGTTGGATACCTGGCATTCAGTAAGAACTTCACTTTGACCAGATCATGAGCCTACATACACAAGGCTAACACTGCAGAGGTGGGCAATTCAGAAATCTCCTGGGTTATTAACAGATAACCCTGACTGAAGGCATTAGACTGCAGACAGACTCAAATTAGGTGTCATTTCCCAGAATGAATAAGAAAGGAAATGCATTGCTTTCCTCTGAAGTCATTCTTGAACATGTTAGTACTGTTCTCTCAATCAATATGAGCTGTTTCTCCTCTACTTCCATACCAAGTCCAACTGCAAACACGATTCGGATTGACTTAGCACTTGTCACTGTTATTAGAGATGGACAGGGAGGAAGGAGGGGAGAAAGTAATAATAAACAGATACACTGAGTGAAACACAATATTCAATAAGGGGCTGATCAGACACTAATTAACTGATCAGATATTAATTAATTACATTAATCAACTGTAATAATATCACAAAACAGAATGTCTATGATTGACTGAATGAAAGATCAGAATGATTGGAAAATTTCCACTCAACTAAATATATATTTTTGTTGTTGTTGTTGTTGTTATGTGCCGTCGAGTCGTTTGCGACTCACAGCGACCCTATGCACAACAGCCCTAAACCCTGCTCTATCCTGCGCCAACCGCACTGCCTCTGACACACCCATCCCAATTCCCCAGTCACCGAATCAATCCATCTCATAGAGGGTCTTCCCCGCCTGCGCCATCCCTCCACCCTCCCAAGCATGATGTCCCTCTCCAAGGACCCGGCCCTCCTGGCAACATGTCCAAAGTTTGTCAGACGAAGCCCCAGAATCCTTGCCTCCAAGGAGTAGCCTGGTTTAATCCTCTCCAAGATGAATCTGTTTGTTTTCCTGTCAGTCCATGGTACATTCAGTACTCTTCTCCATCACCAAGCTCAAAGGCATCAACTCTCCTTCTGTCCTCCCTAGTCATTGTCCAACTCTCTGATGCATAACAAGCGATTGCAAAGACCATGTCCTGTACAGGCGCACCTTAGTCTCCAGAGAGACGCCATTGCTCTTGAGTACTTTAGAGAGGTCCCTAACAGCAGACTTTCCCATTGGGATACATTTTTGATTTCCTGACTGCTGGTGCCGAGAGTATTGCCTGTGGAGCCGAGCAAACTGAAGCTGTGAACAATCTCAATCTCTTCGCCATCCATACTGACGCTGCCAATTGGTCCAGTGGTGAGAATCTTTGTCTTCTTGACATTGAGCCTCAGTCCATACTGAAGGCTGCAGTCCTTGACCCTCTGCATCAAGTGCATGAGGTCCTCCTCAGTTTCAGCAAGCAGGGTTGTGTCATCTGCATAACGCAGATTGTTAATAGATCTTCCACCAATCCTGATGCCACAATTCTCCTCATAGAGCCCAGCCTCCCGGATAATCTGCTCTGCATACAGGTTGAAAAGGTATGGAGACAGGATGCATCCCTGGTATACACCCTTCCCAATTTTGAACCATGCAGTGTTACCCTGCTCTGTTCTGACGACTGCCTCTTGGTCCAAGTACAGGTTTCGCATTAGCACAATTAAATGTTCTGAGACTCCCATTCTTCTCAGAGTCAGCCACAGTTTGTTATGATGCACATAGTCAAATGCCTCTGCATAATCAATGAAACACAGATAGACATTCTTCTGGCATTCCTTGCTTTCAGCCAAGATCCATCTAACATCAGCAACAATATCCCTAGTACCACGACCCCTTCTAAACCCAACCTGGACTTCTGGCAATTCTCTGCTGATGTGCTGTTCTAGTCGTTTTTGGATAATCTTCAGTAGAATCTTGCTTGCATGTGAAATCAATGATACTGTTCTGTAGTTTCCACACTCAGTTGGGTTACCCTTCTTTGGAATGGGAACAAATATAGATCTCTTCCAGTCAGTTGGCCAAGTGGTTGTTCTCCACATTTCTTGGCACAACTTGGTGAGCACATCCAGGGCAACATCTGTTATCTGAAATACTTCAATTGGTATACCATCTATTCCTGGGGCCTTATTTTTTGCTATTTCCCTCAAAGCAGCTTGAACTTCTTCCTTCATCACCATAGGCTCTTGCACATAAGTTATTTCGTTAAATTCTTCTGTATCTGCCAATTCCTTTCTATACAATGACTCAGTATATTCCTTCCATCTTCTTTTAATACTTCCTGGATCATTTAATATTCTGCCCAAAGCATCCTTGATTACAGCAACTCTAGGTTTGAATCTGTTCTTCAGTTCCTTGAGCTTAAGAAATGCAGAGCGAGTTCGGCCCTTTTGATTTTCTGACTCTAGCTCCTCGCACATTTCATTGTAGTATTTTGCTTTGTCATTCCGAGCTGCCTTTTGGAATCTTCTGTTCAGCTCTTTAGTATCTTGAATTCTTCCTTGCGCTTTGGATTCTCTACGCTCCAGTGCAATCTTCAGAGTCTCTTCTGACATCCATTTTGGTCTTTTCTTCCTCTTCTGTCTTTGTAATGACCGTTTGCACTCTTCCTGGATGATACCTTTGACATCCTCCCACAACTCATCCGGTCTTTGCTCATTAGTGTTCAAGGCCTCAAAACTGTTCCTGAGATGATTCTGAAATTCAGATGGGATGAGATCAAAGTCATATTTTGGCTCCTGTGGATTTGGTTTAATTTTCCTCAGCTTCAGCTTGAACTTGCATATTAGTTGGTGGTCTGTTCCACAATCAGCCCCCAGCCTAGTTTTCACAGCTGATATTGAGCTTCTCCAGCGGTTCCTTCCACAGAAGTAATCAATCTGATTCCTATGCATACCATCAGGTGAAATCCATGTGTATTACCTGCATTTGTGTCTCTTATAAAATGTATTTGCAATGAATAAGTCATTGATTGTACAAAATTCAATCATTCTATCTTCAGCTTCATATATGTGTGTGTGTGTATATATATATATATATATAATCACACTTGTCCTCCAAGTACCCATTTTAAAATACAGACATGTTGGGGTTTTTTTTTTCATTTTAAGACCTGTTTTTTAAACAAGAATTTTCTACAGTTCCACGCAATCCAAAAGCTAAAAAGAATTTTTTTAATTTTCCAGTAAACTTGTTATACTGATATGCCTTAATAAAAATCTCCAGTCTTTCAATATAACACCATTACATGGATTTAGAAATTAAGTCTGACAGTTCTTTTTTGATGAATATTTCTTGGAGGTCATTCAGTCACTGTTTTATTTAGAGAATTTATACATACATGTTAATTCATATTTTTCAGTTGAAGAAGTATGTCCTTATATTTAAAAAAAATTTTATCACAGATATACATATTGCACACCAGAACTTTTCTGTAGGGTGACATAAGCAAACTGTCTAACATTTTAGGCTTCGCATTGGAGACAATTTAGGTGGTGAATCATATAGAATCTGTTGCATAAATCCAGTAGACAGGTTACTACAGAAAAAATTAGCAAAGCTTAAGCTATTTTTTCCCTACCCATGTCATTATCATTCAAGAATAGTCTGTAGGTAGTAGTGCTGCTATTATAAGGGTGAACTCTCTGGGGAAAAACGGGCACCAGGAGCTCCTAAAAAAAGATGAGCAACTTCTTCCCTTGCGATTTACAGCCTCCAAAACCACACAGGAGGGTCAGCTATGAGTAGGTTCTCAGTTGAAAGCAATGAGTTCAAGTTACCCTCTAACATCATATCTGAGATTACTAAATTCTAAAAATTGCAAATCGGTCTACTTTAATTCATTTGTTGTCAAGCATTTAGTTAAACCCTCCCCCAACCCCCCCTTTTTTTTTAAAGGGGGGGGTCTCTTTTACCCCACTGAATTTGAAGATTAAACTCGGCCCCACGGTCACCTCCTCCTATGAAGGCTAGTTATCTGAACCCAGGACATTATTTGTTAGGAATGTTCAGCCTTATTCTTTATGGTTCTGCCAGCAATAGCAATACCCTCTGAGAACAGTGGAAAATGCCCTTGCCCTTAGTATTCATTCTAAAGGAAGCATCATGACAAGGACAGGTGGACAATGACCACCTCAAAATGTTATCTAAATTGCAACGAGTAATTCTTTACAGTC
Source organism: Elephantulus edwardii (assembly GCF_000299155.1). Taxonomy (NCBI): domain Eukaryota; kingdom Metazoa; phylum Chordata; class Mammalia; order Macroscelidea; family Macroscelididae; genus Elephantulus; species Elephantulus edwardii. Next base: position 802,252 of record NW_006399871.1, read on the forward strand.
AACAATGTCATTCCATTTTTGTTTAAATAATGAAAAGGGATTGCTGTTGTTGTTGTTATGTGTCGTCGAGTCATTTCCGACTCATAGCGACCCTATGCATAACAGCCCTAAACCCTGCTCTATCCTGCGCCAACCGCAACGCCTCTGACACACCCATCCCGATTACCCCAGTCACTGAATCAATCCATCTCATAGAGGGTCTTCCCCTCCTGCGCTGTCCCTCCACCCTCCCAAGCATGATGTCCCTCTCCAAGGACCTGTCCCTCCTGGCAACATGTCCAAAGTATGTCAGACGAAGCCCCAGAATCCTTGCCTCCAAGGAGTAGCTTGGTTTAATCTTAGACTGAAAAAAAAACACAAAAAAACCAACAAAACAAACACCCCCCCACACACACACACAACCAAAACAATCCTACAAAGCAACTATAGGAGTAAGTGAGGGGGCCTTTGTAGTTCTACCAGGCAACAGCACTTCAGCCCCTTCTTTCCAGCTCCTGTATCTGAAATTATTCTAACATGCACTTGACACCTGACAACCAACATTCACTTTTGATAAACACAAAAGGCTGGGCAAAAGGAGTATTTTGTTGTACTTTGTTTTCTCTAATCCACACCTCTCCATTCCCCAAGTGACTGAATAATATAGATCAAGCCAATCACCATCTTCTCTCTTTATAGGCGCAATCTGGTGTTAAAAAAAATCTTTAAAAGAAAAAAAAAATAGTGGTAGGCCCAATATTTCCAAGAGAACAGGAAATCCCAGAACAAAACTAACATTTCAAATGAGTCAAGAGTATTCTGTTATTGAAATATTACCACTGTTCTTCCTCATCCTAGCTATTAATACCAAAGTCCATTTTCATATGGTTTGGAAACCAAGTTTCAAATTGTCTCAAAAAACACCTCAAAGTACTTCTAAGTTTTCAGCCAAATTACAATAAAGAATTATAAAAAAAGAAGAAAAGCACATTTCTCTTTGGCTATTCTGTATCTTTCTGGAATGTGTTACAATTTTTCTTTTGAAAATGTCTTAAGTGTATTCCTACTTTGTTTTTAAAAAATCTTCAAAAAGGAAAGCAGACCTCTTAAGAAAATGATAGTGAATCTTCTCCAACACTAACAATGAAACAATCAAGATTTTTTCAAGGTCTCCATATCCTCTTCCAAGTTTGAATGAAATAGCTACTCTATAGAAATTTATAAATTCTTAAAACTCAACTCCCTTTCAGGAACTGAAATTATTCTTTTTTAGAAGTATATGCTGATGGAGCAGCATAATGAGAGAGACTTCATCCAATGTACATTAAAAAGAAAAAGTCAAATTCATTGATAAACTTTTCTCATTTCTTTCCTAATTTTTTTTCTAGCAATACTCTTCAAAAAGATGCTTTCATTTTATTTCTCTGAAACTCAAATAACATGAAAATTATCTGCTGATCTGTGATTTCAAGCATTTGTCTCTATGTTATAATTTTCTTTCAATCCAGTTGCCTCCTTGGTTGTCCACTATATCATCATCTAGTGATTTCTTTTTCATGATTATAGAGTTATGAATCTCCGTCTCACATACTTTGGGCACGTGGCCAGGAGAGATCACTCCTTGGAGAAGGACATCATGCTTGGAAGGGTGGAAGGATAGGCAGTACAGGAAAGGAAGACCCCGGATGAGAGGGACTGATAAAGTAACTGGGGCAGTGGGGGTTGGAATGTCAGAATTAGTGAGACTGGCGCAGGACAGGGCAGGGTTCAGAGCTGCTGTACAACGAGTTGCAACTGGTCGCAGGTGACTCAACAGCACATAACAACAACAACAATAGGATTAAAAACTAACCTAACGTATTTCATTTTTCTTTTTTTAAATAACCAAACATATTTCACCAACAGTTTTCCCAAGTAGTCAAATGCTTCAATTTTTCAGTCAGAAAAAGTACCCATGAGCAAAACAACTATGAGATCTCACCCCAGTCAGAATAGCAAAATTTAACAGAACAGCAAACAACAAATGCTGGCGAGGTTGTGGAGAAACTGGAACTCTTATTCACTGTTGGTGGGAATGTAAAATGGTGCAACCACTGTGGAAGGCGGTATGGCGCTTTCTCAAAAAGCTGCAAATAGAGATACCATTTG
>NW_006399871.1:804728-806999 GCF_000299155.1 Elephantulus edwardii
GGGACTGCTATCAGGCTGGGGGTAAGACTGAGAAAAACTGGATAAATTGTGTATACTGCACTGAAACAGATGAGGGACTGAATAATTTAAAAGCGATGTATTATGGTTATCACAAAAGTCCACAATTAAGGTTGCATAGTGGAATGTACTTAGGGCAGTGGGAGGGGTGCGGGGGGATTGTGTACCAGGGAGGGAGTCTTTCTTTTACTTTTGAAAAAGAGGAGCGAAGTGGGGGGCGGGGGAGAGGGCTAGGCGGGTAGAGAAGTGCAACAATGAATGAATGGAAATCCAAATTCTCTGTAAATATTCATTAAAATTATTTTAAAAAAAAAAAGGAAAACAACAACAAAAAAGTACCCATGAGGTATGAAAACTCTCAAGATCCTTTATAAAAAAATGAAATTACATGCACACCCATCCATGTTTATCATGGCTTTGTTCACAATAGCAAGGAGTTGTAAACAACCTAAGTGCCTATCAACAAATGAATAGATAAGAAGCTGTGGTATATTCACACAATGGAAAAACAAGGAACTCATGCAATATTATTCAAAATGGGTGACCCTGGAGGACACTATGCTGAGTCAAATATCTCAGTCACCAAAGGACAAATACTGCATAGTGCCACTGTTGCAAACAAGACTGACATTGGGGTTAGGGAGAAGACAGAGAAAGATGGGATAAATAATGTTTACTGCTTTGAAACAGATGAGGGAGAAAACGGTTTAAAAGGGATATGTGATTAAGTATTATTGTAATGACAGGAGTTCAGGACAAAGGCTGCATAGTGGGGTGAACCTGGGGGGAGGGATTGTAAAACAATGAAAGAATTTTTCTTTTACTTTTCAAAGAAAAGAGTGTACCGGGGTGGGGGAGGGGTGGGCAGGGAAAAAAGTGCAACAAAAAATGAATGGAAATCCAAAGTCTCTCTAAATTTTCATTAAAATTAATAATAATAAATTTTTTTTAAAAAAAATGAAATTACTAAACACTCTTGCCTATCAGGAGAGGAACACAGAAAAATCATCCTAGATACTCATTTGTACAAAAACTGAACCACTAGGAAGAGCCAATGTAACATCACTCATGTTCACCAGCATCTGAGCACTCCATAAACACTGGTTGAATGAATCAATAAACAGTAACAATGGCTAGTACATTTAATAATAGAACCATATATTAATAAAAATGGCATATGCTTGGTGGATATGAATCATGATGAGTTTCTCAAGGTTACAGATTGAAAATTGAACTGAGGGGGTTTTTTTGGACAGTCAATTATGAACTCCACCATGCAGAACTATCAGTAGGCCACTTCCATTAATGTATGTGCTGGAACTTGAACATCCTCTACATTCAGTCTTTATAGGACATGCCAATCAATTTTTAGAAAGCCTTTAAAAAAATGACATAATTAAAATCCCATGAAAGGATACCATCTAGGAGGTTTTCTCAGCATATTCACAAAGTAGTGCAACCATCATCCCTATCTAATTCTAGAAAGCTTATAATTAAATCAGGCAGATGACTTAAGTAACAACTAAGCAAGAAACACGGAAGGAGGTAAAAATTGTTTTAGTTGACATTCTCTAAGGGTAGGAACTATAAAAGAGAAAGGGTAAAGAAAGCCTCCAGTGTATTTTTAAATCTTCTAAATAGTTTTTAAGATAATTACATAAATGACTTTATCTCCTTGAACTGAGGAGTCTTTTTCAAGCATAGGAACCTCTTCAATGAATTATTTTAACCAGAAGAAAGCCCAATGCAACCGTGGAAAAGCTGAACGACTCAAGCAAAGTTATCTAAGCATTTGACAAAAGAGAAAAATGAGATCTACAGAAATCAGAAGGGTGAGAGGGCAGCAGTACTGAGAGCAGTAAATAAAATCCAAATACTTTCCCTGATCAAATCATTCCACAGAAGTTGACAGAGCTTTTATGTCTCAAAATTCATATGTCTCACAACTGGAGACAGGAACTAGAAGCGTGTTGGTGGCAATGGGCAGAAAAGTACAACACTAGAAACGCTTTCTCATTCAACAATTTGTATTTTGCTTGACAATGTTTGCAATCCCCACCAGGACTCCATTCCTCTCCATTTCCCCTTTCCTATCTCTTCGAGATATAAAGATGCGCCTAGCCTAATCCATAGTTGGACAATGACTACGAATGACAGAAGACAAGCAACAAATGCTGGCGAGGTTGTGGAGAAACTGGAACCCTTATTCACTGTTGGTGGGAGTGTAAAATGGTGCAACCCCTGTGGAAAGCA
>NW_006399871.1:807939-842521 GCF_000299155.1 Elephantulus edwardii
CAAGAACAAACTGGGAGGAGGGTAGAGAGAATAGTGCAACAAGGAATGAATGGAAACCCAAAATCTCTGTAAATGTTTATGAAAATTAATAAAATATAGAAAAAAAAAAGAATGACAGAAGAATAGATGCCTTCGAGTTGTGGTGCTGGAGAAGAGTCTTGAACATACCATGGACCACCAAGAAAACAAATATATCTGTCTTGGAGACTGTGAAACCAAGTCTCTCCTTGGAGGCTAGGATTTTGAAGTTCCATCTTACCTACTTTGGGCACATGGCCAAGAAAGCTCGGTCCTTGGAGAAGGCCATCATGCTCGAAAGGGTGGACGGACAGTGTAGGAGAGAGAGACCTCAGGTGAGATGCAATCGGGGATGATGTATTGGAATTAGTGAGACTGGCTCAGGACAGGGAAGGGTTCAGAACTATGGTACATAGGGTTGCTAACATATCACAGGTGACTCAATGGCACATAACAACAGTAACATACTTTGACAGGTTTGGAAGCAGGAGCAGCATCCACTTCCTAAATATCATGCCTCCAAAAACTCTACGAACTTTGATAAATGTCAATGATTGCAGAGGGTTTCAGGACTTTTTTAAGAGTCACTATGAGCAGTGCTTCACTTGAAGGCAACACAACAACATCTCTTCTTGCCTTTAAGCTTTATTCTTAAGGCAAATGCTATTCCTTCTGATGTTAAAATGGTTGATTGTCTTAAGGAGTGTTCCTGCTCACTCTAAAGACTTCAACAGACTATTGAGCTTAAGACATAGTGGGTCACAGAGGCTCGGATCTCTGCCCTGCCTTTCAGGGAGGTTTTTGGTTTTGGAATCATGTTTTTTTAATTGGGAAACACCATGGGCAATGGGAAGTCTTAGTGGGCTCAAGAATGAAACTAGAGCAGAGGAGTACACCCTGGGGAAATAGATCAAATCCAAAAGCCTGTGCAGGTGGTTTCAGGGGTACCCAAGGGCACCCCAGCAAGGCCAGTAGATCTGGGAGATGGAGATCCAGGTGGTAAGGACACACTAGAAGAGGAAGCCCACAGCTGAGTGCCAAACAGCAAGATAGATAATACTTCAGCACAGGTTCAACTTCTACTCAGACACTCAAGAGTTTGAAGTTGCTCAACTGTCCCAAGGGTCAAGGGTGTAGAACAGAATTTTCTCTAGCTTGATGCTCTAGAAACTCTGGGAAATTCTTTTTTTTTTTAAAAAAAAAATTTTTTGTTATTTTTGTGTGTCTACAGACTGGTAGAGGAGGAGATTGTCCCTCCTTCTCCAGCAGAGCATCTGGTGGATTTGAACCTTGCACCCCTGGAATCGCAGTGCAGCTTCCTGCCACCAGGCCACCAGAGCTCCACTCTGGGAAGTTCTTAAGGTGGAAAATGGGTCATCATCTCCTTGACAAGGTCAGCCTCTGTCATTTTTAAAATTTACATTTTCTTTTTAAAAATAAAATTGTATCTGAAAAAAGAGGGGGGAAAATTCATGTCTCAAATTGCACATGTCTTAAAATTCAGATTCCAGAAGGCACAAAACCAATAAACTTCTTTAATCAGGACTTTATCAACTAACAAGGTTTTTGTGCCCCATGGCACATCTTCCTCAATAGGAAAACTGACTATACAGTTTTATCTTAGTAATTGTTTTAAATAACGTTGTCAGATCGTCTTTCATCATGACCACACTCCTTTACCAACCTAAACTTACCCCTTTTCTCCCAGGAAATATTACATTTACCAAGATTCTGTTACATTTCTGACCAGATAAGGACAAAAGTTCATCCCAAACCATCTCCTTAAGGCCTAGACAGAGCCTGAGCCTTGCTAAAGTCTACCCGCCATGTTCCTTTGGGTCACTACTTCAGTCTCTAGTCAGGTGAAACTGTCTATTGTGAAAAAAGTGGAAAACATAAGCCATGGTGTTGAAATTTCGCTGGGAGGTAGGGTGGGGAATCCCAAAGTTAATATGCTCCTGATTCTTATCACCATCTACAGTACAAAAATGTCAGAAAGGCCCTGGGAGAGAACTGTTCTCCAAAGGAGACCAAAAACTTCATTAATTTAAACATTTCCTCTCTTCCTCCCTAAAAGGCAAAGATAAGCAGTTCGAATCCACCAGATGCTCTGTTGGAGAAGGAGGAACAATCTCCTCTTGTACCAGTCAAATCTGATTTGACCGTACACACACTTTATTAAAAAAATTAATAATTTTTTTTAAAAAGGCAATGATGAGAAAGAATAGAATATCTTATGATGTTGTTGTTATGTGCTGTCAAGTCATTTGCGACTCATAGCGACCCTATGCACAACAGCTCCCCTTGGATACTAACCCTTAGGGCCTTACTTCTCTCACAGGGTCTATCAGTATTACAACTATCACTCCTCCCTGTGAACTCCTATTCTGAGCCAACTGTCACAACACCTAACAAGGTTAAAAATATATTATGACCAGAGGAAGCACACAAAGGCACTCTCATAAGAATTCCTTAAAATGAGGGTAAGGGTTAGCAAATGCCCTTATTTTCTAATCCTCTACATATAATCAATCTTTGAGACTGGATATTTTACAATGAAAATAAGTAAGTCAAATCACAGGTTATTCCAAAGATAATAAAAATTGATCCTAAATCCAGCACCTCTCCCCAGTCTCACCTGAGCCCTCCAGCACCGCATCATGGGATTCTTCACTGGGCGTGTTGGTCTCCATTCAGCCACAAGGTCCATCCACTGCCTCCAAGAAAATCGCCCAGCCCTAAAAAACGCCTCTTGACTTCCCAGTCTTTTTATTTTTTATATTTGGCCATTTTTTCTTAAGGCTGGTCTGTAAATATATTCCCCAAATGTGGTATGAAACCTGATAAGGACTCTTTTGGTTGAAAATAGTACTTTCTGCAGTTTCAGAGTGTTGACAAGTAAAGGTGCTATTTTTCAAATAGCCTATGATGAATTTTTCCTAAGAAACTAAAAATGTTTACACTTTTGTTTGTAAATGTCTCCTCCCCCCAAAATCCTACAAAAGTTGTGTTCACAATTTTCAAATACATTTTATTTTTTCCAAATGGTTTCAAGCTGTTTTTAGTCTCTTCACTGGGATACCATAAACTATGCTTGTTTCGTGACATCTGTGTCAATTCTCCAGTTACACAGTACAGTTTTGTCCTTAAACAGAAAGATAATTTTTTTCTTTTTTGAGGCACTTTAATTTAATCAGCATAGAGGTAAAAAATTTAAGCCACTTCAACTGTGACTAGTAAAATTATTATTTTACTATTAAAATAATAAAATTGTAAGATTGTTACCCTTAAGAAATGCAGGGTAGGGAACTCTGATACAATGCTACTTTCAGTTCAAAATGCTAGAGTAGGAAACCAAGTAACGTGGCCATTGCAAATATTTGCTTCCTTTCTTGTGTCACAGAAACTACACTGTGCCCATTTCCATGTGATCACTGATAGAATAAAAGCAAAATATTGCTTCTTCCTACTTAGTAATCCATTTTAGTAATCCTCTTTGTGATGTTACTTAATGAAACGGTACTGAAGCAATTCAGAAACTACAGAAAAACTTTCTGTGTTTGAAACTTATTAGGAAATACACTCCAGAATATTAAAGTATTATTTTTGCTTAAATGGTATAAATCCCTTTGGGAAGTGAAGGCGGGAAATATCACAGTACACTTAAGGAGAACATATATTATTCCTTTCCTGTCTACCTAAAAACAAAGAGAATGCTATCTGCGTTCGTTCATATCTCACAGAAACACGGTGAAAATGAGACGATTCACAACCACTGTGAAATCTCTGAAGTATGCTATATAAGCAGAAAGAACTAAGAACATGAAATAATACCACTTAAGTTCCTACTGTAGCCATCCATAGACAGCAGAACTGAAGGATCAAGTAGACAAGGCATGTACTTGGCTCCCAAGCCATAAAAGCATTAGCTCTTTCTACATACAGTCTACTTATTTACTAAGTCACTTTCAAGCTGTACATATACATTCCAGAATTAAGACTCTGAATAATCTAATGCAGTGGCCCCCAACACTTCAGGACACATCAGAATCAGCTGGAGGACTTGTTAAAGCACAGACTACTAGGCCTCATCCTCAGAGATTCTGATCAGTAGATCTGGAGATCGGGGGTGGGGGGTGGGGGTGTTGCAATTTCTAACAAATTCCCAAATGGTAATGATGCTACTGGTCCAGAATATACTTCAACACCAATGCTATACGGAGTATAAGCTAACAGAAGCTATTCACTGTGGTCTTCAATTTTCAAGGTTTCTGCTTGACTGTTTAATAAAATATCTCAAGGTTTTATTGGTTGTTCATTTTATTGGAAATAATTTCAAAGTTCCAAAAAGTTTCAAGGATAGTAGTACAAGAAACACGCATATCCTTACTCACTTTTACCTGTTGCTAACATTTCACCCCATCTGCTTTATCATTAAGCTCTTAATCCTTTATCCTTATGTATTATTTTTTCCCTTAAGTCATTTAAGAGAAAGCTATATATTTCATGGTCCTTTACTCTTAAAAACTTCACTGTGTACTCCACCTAAGAATAAAGATGTTCTCATATATAAACCCAGTAGTTAACAACATCAGTGAAACACTGATTGATATACCACTACTACAACCAAGATAGAAAAGTTCCACTACCCCCCAAATACTCGCACGCTGCCACTTTATAGTCAATCTCTTCCCCAACACTCTGGCAAACACTGTTTTCCCCAACACTCTGGCAAACACTGTTTTCTATCTCTACAAATGCACCTTTTCCAGAATGCCATATAAATTGAATCATACAGTAAAATTCACTGTTCAATGACCTCTAGTATGTTTACAATGTTGTGCAGCCATCCCCACTCTCTAGTTGCAGAACTCTTTCACTCTAAAAGGAAGCCGTAAACCCATTAAGCTGTTATTCTCCATTCTCACCCTCATCTAGTCCCTGACAATCACTCATCTTCTTCCAGTCTCTATGGGTATGCTTATGGTGGCTATTTCACAAAAATGGAGTAACACAATATGTGGTCTTTTGTGTCTGGCTTCTATCACTCAGCATATTGCCTGTAAAATTCATGATGAAATACGTATCAGTACTTCACTCTTTTCCTTGGAGCATAGAATCATTTAAACTTTTTTTTTGCTTTATTTTCACTTAGTACAATGTTTTTTACATTTATCCACGTTGTTTCACTCATGAGTAGTTTCTTCAATTTTAATGCTGAGAAGTTATCCATTGTATACCATAGTTTATCCATTAACCAAAATATATTTTACTCCTGATTATAGTCCAGGAGTAAAATCCCATAATACAAAATTCTATGTAACTAGTGAGAATTACTGGCATTATCTCTGTAAATAACCAATAAAAACTCAAATATACAGAACATAAGCAGGTTTACAATTCCTTATGTGCAACTTAAAAATCTAAAATTTTTTGGTACACGTGCAATGAAGTCATCTGGAAGAATGTCTTACCCTAAACACAGTCTCTTTAAACTTTATTGAATCTTCTTCATAGAAGTGGGCAGATATTCTTCTGTGTAAGTATTTCTAGTCCAAGTATGTATTTCTCTTGGGAAATTAAATCATATATGATGTGCTTTCTAAATTATTAACTTCTAGAACATTTCATAAACTGACACATAGGACTTAAATATTAATTGATTCTTAAGCATTAGTAAATAAGCATTAATTTTTCCTGTAACAGATGAGCTATTACATCAACTGAAAGGATGTTTTTTACCCTAAAATCTCCAGCCTCACAGGTTGTGTACACCCTGCAGACTTTTTATAGTCATCATCACACCTAAAATATAAATGACAATTTCATTTCTAATAGTTTCACCTTTTCCACTGAAATTCATACCAATCCTTTGAAAAAAGGAAATGCTAAAGTTCTCATTACATCTGGTTGTTCCAAGGTATAGTATTCAGCATGTATTTATGACTTGAAATACCCTGTGGTAAAACCTAACATTGCTCACCTGAGAAGAGATCATCACTGCTCCATGCATACATCACAGACATACATTTCATGCATACTAGGTACCTACCAAGTGCCAGGAAAAACAACAGGCATAGGAAAACAGCAGGGAACAAGACAGATAAGTTTCCTGCTATCATGGTGCCAATTCTTTAATAAGAGGAATAAGATATACACAACCATGGAGAAAAAAATAAATGAGTGACAGATTCTACAATGAGAAGATAGGTAAGAAGAAAAATGGATGAGGGGGTTATTTTAGATTCAATTGTGAGGCAAGGCCTCAGAGAGGTGAAAATAAAGTCAGGAGCAAAATCTCCTAAGTAAGGCTCAGAGGAAAGAGCCAGTGCAAAAATCCAAAGACATTTGTCTTGATTAAAAAAGTCTCAGTCTGGCAAAAGCAGTAATAGGTAAAACAGTATGGGATGAGATCAAACAGGCAAGGGACAGCTTACACAGGGCTTTGTAAATCACAACAAGGAATTTAGATTTTTGTCTAAGTGGTATTTAAAGGCTGTGAAGAGTATTTTAGGCATGGAACTAACATGATCTGACAATTATTTTCAAAGTTATGTAACAAAACAACTATGAGATATCATCTTACTCCAGTAAGAATAGCAAAATTCAACAGAGCACCAAACAGCAAATGCTGGCGAGGTTGTGGAGAAACTGGAACCCTTATTCACTGTTGGTGGGAGTGTAAAATGGTGTAACCACTATGGAAGGCAGTATGGCACTTTCTCAAAAAGTTGTAAACAGAAATACCATTTGATCCAGCACTTCCACTACTGGGAATATACCCTAAAGAAACTATAACTGCCACCCAAGCAGATATATGACCAAATGCCCATCAACAAACGAATGGATAGAGAAGCTGTGGTATATTCATACAATGGAATACTATGCGGCATTGATAAACAAAGAACTCATAAGGTATTATACAAAATGGGTGACCCTGGAGAACATTATGTTGAGTGAAATATCTCAGTTACAAAAGGACAAATTCTGTATAGTGCCATTGTTGTAAAATGGGACTGACATCACAGTTGGGGAGAACCTAAGAAAAGAGGGAATAAATAATGTATACTGCATTGAAACACATCAGGGAGAGAACTGTTTAAAAGGAATATAGGTTTGAGTACTATTTTCATGACAAGATTATAGAAAAAGAAATGCATAGTTGACTGTAGACTTGGGGGGGGACTATATAAAATGAAAGAATTTTTTTCCTTTTCAAAGAGAAAAACAAACTAGGGGGAGGGGTTGGCAGGGAGAAAATGTGCAACAATGAATGAATGGGGGAAATAAATGGAAAGAATATGTTGTAAAAAATTATGTATGCTGCATTTAAAAAATCATTAATAAAAAGAACAATTTACTTATTACCTGCTGTTAAATAAACTGTGAAACAGGAAAAAAAATAATTTAAAAACTACAACTGAAAAAAGGTTCATTCTGCTTGCCGCACAGTGATATAATAGATAACATGGGGCTGGTAATTAATTTTATTAAAAATGAAATTTAAAAATGACTCTATATATTTTAAATACACTATTATTTTGTAGTAAAAAAGGCAGCACTTCTTAAAATGCCAGAAAAAGAGACCTAAAAGGTATAGTTAGGTAGGGTTTAGTTTGGGTTTTTTAACTTCTCTTCTGAATGTTTTCACAAATGTACAGATGTCTTTGGCCTTCTAATTATAATTCAAAAAGCCACCATAATCACCAAATTTAAAAACTTCCTCTCTGAATCCTATACATAAACATATTTTGTTTTTTTATTCTGATGACAAATCTGACAATACAAACTGAAACTCAATCCACTCAGTTCTTAAAAGAATCAAAAACAGTTTAAGATAAATTGCTGCCATTTGAACACATCAAGACTTCTCTTCTTTTCCTAAATCTATCAAGAGGGGGGAGGGGGGACCCCTGTGAAATCCCAGTTCATGAAATAAGCTCAACGATGAAGCTAATTCTTTGTGTAAAAATACAACTTTCACCTATAAATTTTATCTTTAATTTCCCAAGGTAAGAATATAATCAAGAAAGCCTGTGTGTGAAACATGTTTCACCCATCTCTTCTGTCCCCTGCCAAAGTCGTCTATTATGATACTTCTGGTTTCCAGTATGGAGAAGAGGGAAGGGCAGAATACTACTCCCAAGAAAGTAACCAACAGTAGTGAGGTACACAAGAGTAATGCTGTAACCGAGCTTAGTCATATTTCTACAAATTCAGAGTTGATGCTTTAAACATAGAAATAATTATATGAGAAATAATAGCTTCTGAATTTATGTGTGCTTAAAATAAAAACCAGCTTCTCTCAAGGACACAAATATATTTTTGCAGATAATTTCCCTCTGCAGAACCAATATGAACGAGAAGCTATATGTTAAAGCAAAAATGCTATTTCATAAACTGTTTATAAGTATATAGTGAGACTCTTAATTGAAGATATCTTAAAATCAATTATATTGAAATTCAAAATCATAAGTACTTGACATTTTACTTTCCACTACATTTTTCTATAGTAAGATTTGAAGGTATTACCTGAACATGATACTCTGAAATACTACAACATTCTGAAAAGTGTGACCTGTGATTTCAGACCACAGAACAGATCAAAGAGAAAAGTTTTCTGAATTTGTTCTTGGATTTCAACAAAATAGCTACAGTACGAATTCATTCTCTGAATAAAGTTGAGAATTCAAGAAACCATTAATTTGCTCATTTTCTCTGGGAAATTATCAATTTCATTTTAAAGCAAAGAAAGGGGGAGGAAAAAAACCACACTACAAACCACCAGATTCATTAGATCCTCTTGTGAACAGGGTTAAACATGTTCCATCATGAAGAATATAAAGATCAAGTTCAATGACTTAATGATATAAAGTATATTCAGGGACAAATGCTGCAACACTTACTTCATAGCTCTCAGGCACTCGGGATAACTCAAGCATGCATCCTCAGTGCTCAGTGCTCATGTGTGGATTAACATCCAGAAAGAACCACAGCTAAGCCTAAGGCTGGCTGTTAGTTGAAGGTACCAGGAAGCTTCTGGAAATCTTAATTATGGTTCCTTTAAGAATTATAGGCAGCCCATGCTGAACAGATCTGACGGACCCATCCTACACCCAAGGCTATGTGCACATGAAGAATCTCACCTGTAGAATACTCCCTCAGCTGCAAGTCCTTTACAGGCAAACCATCAGGAGTCCGAAAAGCATTAAGAATCTGCAAGAAAAAAAATGTTTATGCTAATAATGTAAATCTCAGGCAAATTCTGAATATTATATTCCCTTCTGGTTTTCATTCTATGTAACTGTCCTTAGATCTATGCATGTGTGAAGATGGAATTTGCATTAATAAAAACTGGGAGCTCCCTAACTGCCTAATGTTCAAAGAAATGGTTAAATTATTGCTGAGCTTACAGAAAGAATTGGTCAGAGTGTTTTAACAAGAGCTATGATGGGTTAGTGGTAAGGAACTCCCCTGCCAACCCAAAGGCACATAATCTGCATCTCTCAAGTGTGATTATGAGATCGAAGGGCAGTCATCATTCGTCTTAATGTCTTTAATATATAAATCTCACCTCAATGAGTATGGACTGGTAAAAATGGAATAAGCTCTATGAATTGTACCAGTATCAATTTCCTAGTTAAGATACTGTACTATGGTAAGATGTTAACATTTTTGGAGGCTGGGTAAAAAGATACACAAGACTTCCTTATACATTTCTTTGTATAATCCTGTATGTTACAAAAATATTTTTTTAAAAAGTTAACAGAAAAAAGTTGATCCCAATAAAGTACCTCACCTCTTCCTTTGTGGCATTTTCAGGTACCCCATTTAACTGAATAAGCCTGCTTGGTTTCTCTTCACTTGGGCCAGTCCTGTAATCTTGATCCTTGAATTCAAAACAAAAATAATTTCATGATCAAATATTAATTTAGTACAAAAATGAAACTCAACATGGTCTAAGATACTCAGGATCACAAATGAAAATGGCTGTATCATATAAAGACATGAAAAACAGCTTTGTTTTGAGTTGTACATTTTCTTTCAACTCATCAGAATACAACCATGATCAAAGCTCACCAAGGAAATCTAGAAATAGCAAAGAATGTTACGAGAAGCAGCATTGAATAACACATTTATAACAAAAAAAAATACCCAAAAAATACCACAAAACTCACTTCGCTAATATATTCTCCAAATCACACTTAAACTGAAAGATATTTGTCTGAGACTATTCATTTCCCTCGCTGAGTAGGCAAATAGTAAATAAAAAATTAAGCCAGATATCATTTATCAACGATACCATCTATAAACACATTTCAGCACAAACTCAGTGTTATTAGTCTAAACTATAAACAGAGTAATTCTGAAAAATCTAGATTTTCATATTTACAAAGAATCGTCTATTTCAAAAGTTATGAAAATATCCTAAATCCCACGTATGTCTACTGTCCTGGAATAATTATTAATAGCATCCTCTCCATTCTTAAAATAATCCCAATTTGGACAATAAATTACAAATCATCCAACCTGAATACTCTCAAAGCACCTCATTTTACATAGCCTGACTTAATATCACTATATAAAATATCAGAAACTTGAGTAGAAATGGGTAAAATACACTTTAAAAGATAATATTTTCATTGTCCAATGTATAAGCAAAATCATCCCTGCTTTGATTATATATATTCAAGAAATTTAGCATTAATTCAATTAAATTAGCTATAAGAGGACACTTGTTAAAATAAGATCTCATGCCTCCGAAAAAGTTTCTAGGTCTACAGGTATTAAAAAATGTTTAAAGAGCATGATATAAGCATACAAAAATTCTCAAGAATAGGAGGCAAAACAGCATAACCTTCAGATAAATCTGCATTTCACATTTACAAAAGTTAAGTAAATTTAAAGAAACTGAATCTTAAACAGCTATAAGACCTGACTATGCACAAGTTTTGAGAACCAACTCCCAGACAGATACTTTTAAAATAAATCAGCATGACAGAAGGGAAGAAAAAGTATGTGTATGTGTATGGGTTGTTGCTGTAGGTGCAATAAAGTTGGTTTCAAATCACAGAAACCCTGTGAGTTTTGAACAACAGAACAAAACAATGCCATCATTCTGTGGCATCCTCAATCATGGCTATGTCTGAGTCAACAATTGCCGACACTGTGTCATATAATACACACACATGCATGTAAAAGAATAAAAGGAAACTAAAGACTCAAAATAAGAAATTAGCCTAGAAGAACTATATATTCTACATGATCCATTCTACCATGAGACCAGAAAAACAAAAAGTGCCTACCACCCACTACTACTGTCAACCATTCTTATCTGAATCATATTAGATGGACTCTAGACTGTTTTGCAGTCTAGTGACTCTGAACAATTCTTTCTCACTTCAAGGCCTTCATTCTAACCTGTACACAACAGCACCAAATTAGATCAGATTTTTCTACATAATTAATTTTTTAAATCTGATAAAAGCCCTAGAACTTATCCCAGAGAAACATTTTCAGAAAGAAAAGTTTGCATCCACAATGAATTCTTTTAGAGCTGTAACTCAAGAGGACTACCTTGTTATTGCAGGTTTCACAAGTTTCCCACTTCAACAAGTGCAATCTTATCACTTTTTAATCTCTCCTTTTAGGCAGAAATATTTTTCTCCTTCTCTGATAGGCTTCCATTATTTCACAGGTTCCAGTTTTCAAAGTTTAATCTGACAGGATTTCATAGATCTGTGGCACTCTACTCACTATTTAAAACACACAGGCCAGATAATACCTAGGACTTGGTTCTCAGACTTTTAGAAAAGTTTTTGAAAGGAAAAAAAATGTATTTGGAAGAGAATCTTTGATGATGTTGATTGCCATCAAGTTGTCAAGCACAGCTCACAGCAACACTATGAACAAAAGACTTGAACCCTGTTCTATAACTATTGTTATTTCTCTACGTTCATAGTTTCTAGCGGCATATTGTTTAGGAAGTAGATGCCACTCCGGCTTCGTGAGAGCCCCACCAAACATTGTCCACCAATGGGTAACCATTATTCTAGAATGGGGGAAAAATGTGGGACAGACTCTTAAATTTCTTTTTTTTAAAAAAAAAAAAAGAAAGAAGCCAGATCTACTAGACTGATTAACACTTCTGTCCTCAGATATTCTACAAACTTTGAGCTAAACTAACCTCTAAGGTCACCCTGAAGGTAAATTAAGAAAGGTTCAAAAATAGTATTACCCCTAAACACTGTATTTCCTTTTAAAAATCACCTATGATACAAAAAAAATCATTAATTATGTTACAAAAAGGGGGCTCTGGTGGCCTAGTGGCAGAAAGCTGCACTGCAATCCCAGAGGGGCACAGTTGAAATCCACCAGATGCTCTGGTGGAGAAGGAGGGAAAATCTCCTCCTGTACCAGACAGATCTGATTTGAGGGTACACACACAAAAATAATAAAATTTTTAAAAATTAACTATTTTACAATAAAAATGAGACCATTAGGGGGCTGGAAGACTAGATGAATGGAAATGAAACAATTAGAATGGAAATGATGACAATGTTCCTTCATTGTGAAGAAAGTATCAATGGAATTAACAAGCTGTGTAGAAACTGTTGAATGAGACCCTGAACTGCTACGCAAACCTTCACCAAACACAAGAAAGAACAAACAAAACCAACAACAGCATAGAGCTGCAAATAAAATAGACAGACAGACAGACAGACAGACAGACAGACAGCAGACTCAAGGTAAAAAAAAAAGTATCTCCTGAACTAAATTTTGCTTTTTAATAGTTTCACAAAGAGACTAAGGACTAAAGGCCCTGGATTCTACACTTTCTCCTTCAGAAAATCCTTATAAAAAGGTAAAGGTAATTAATCCCATAAACATACCTGAAGGTCCCGATGGGCATCCCGAGTGCTTTTGCCCTCTGGAAAAGATTTGTGGGGGCCATAGCCATACATCTGGCTTCCTGGCAGTCTATGATCCACATCACAGTAATCCATGCTTCTGTAATCAGTGTCTTCTCGGCCAAGAAAGTCCAAACCAACTTCTTCTTTAAACAGACTAGCATCTGAATGCCGTTGTTCACCTCCAGAAAGCAGTGAGTCTTGATCTTGAAGTGGGCTTTGTCTGTTCGGAAAGTCTGATGGCAACTCATGTTCAAAGGCTGAACCTTGTGCTTCTCCTTCTCTCGTTTCTGAATGCTCAAACTCTCCCTTATGAATGCCATAAGCAGACCTTTCTATTGCATGGTCATGTGTGGATTCTTCTCTCTTGTTTATACTCATACCAGAATGCTCTCTCTCTTGTGTAGAGGGCTGAATGTAATCCAAAATATTTGGATCCATACGGGGCATGTCCCTATCTTTATAGTCCATACAAGGTCCCATCTCTCTGCCCCTAAAATCCTGATCAGTCCTAGGCCGGTGTCTACCTCTGAAATCTGAACGTGAGTTGTCCCTGTCCCTAAAGTCTAGATCAGAATTACCTGAACCTCGGCTTCTAAAGTCCATGTGGGTTCCTTCTTTGTCTCTGAAGTCCAAATCAGATAAATCTCTACTCCTATAATCTGAGCGAGATTGATCTCTGCCCCTGAAATCCAAATCTGATAAATCTCTTCCCCTAAAATCTGCATGGGATCCATCTCGGCCTCTAAAATCTAAATCATAAGCACCTCGACCCCTGAAGTCAGAAGGAGGAGCATCCCTACCTCTGAAGTCAACAGTATGAGCATCCCTGTCCCTGTAGCTCATGTGAGATGACTCCCTACTTCTATAATCCATAGAGGTACTATCTCCACCCCTATAGTCCACAGGTGGTCCTTCTCTATCCCGAAAATCCCCAGCATGTATGTCCCTACCCCTGAAGTCCAACTGCGATGAATCCCTGCTCTGGAAATCAGAAGATGAAAAATCTCCCCCCCGAAAATCATGTCCAGGTCCCTCCCCTCCTCGATAGTCACCATGTGGTCCATCTCTAGCTCCATAGCTGAAAGAATGTTCCTCTATATTTGCAAAGGGAGGCCCCGAATGCCCCTGGAAATCAAAGGGGAGTGAATCTCTGCCAGGAAAGTTGCCAGAGTGTCTCTCTTGACCATGACTCTTAAGGGGAGGAGGAGGATAATCCCTGTTCCACCCGGGAGCAAACCTTTCTTCTTGGCTCCCACTGTAGAAACAAAGACAGTGTTACTCATATTGTCCAGAGAGTTTGAAATCTACACACCAGCATATTCTTCTCTAATCACAGTACATTCTTCTGTAAATATTTTTTTTTTTGCAGAGTTCTTTAACAAGGTCCTAGATCTGCAGAAAACAGCAATGTTTTGCTATTTTAAGACGAAGTGGTGGAGTAAACTTTTATGCTCCCATTTCAGAACACGAGGAAAGTCAACACAAGGTTTTCAACATGACTGCTGCAGAAAAAGCTTTCACCCAGTCCTGCAACAGGGAAAATCCGCAACACCAGATAAGCTAGCAATGGTGACACACTACAAAAAGTTTCATTTCCTACAGTCAGGGAACTTTGAATTCCAAGGTCAACATGATGATTCCTAAACATCAGAAAAATCAATGAACTGTAAATTTCTTACAATAAGTGTCAAAAGGTGCTGTACTCATGACTGCATCCAAGGGTGACATTAAAAAATATCTGCTTACATCCACAGCATGGACATCATTTACCATGGATGCAGGCTCAAAACAAAGAAACTTGGGCTGTAAATCAGCAATAGGAACATGCCATTTCTTATCAGCTGAGCATCAGCCTTAGCTGCATCTAAATCTCAGTTCTACAGTGGCTGTACCGAGAACCACTATCAACTGGGTCCTTTTCTTAGAACTACCCAAAGGTGTCACTGAGGAAGCATGGAAGCATGTGTGAACCATCTAAACCAAGCAGCAGCATCTATGAACTCAATGGTGAAAGGGATCTGGAGAAAGCATTAGGGCTTCAAGCATTATTCCCATGTCCCAAATGAAACAGCTGGTACTTCAGGCTCTAATGTCATATGCTAATTTTTATGGTAAAAAAACATACTTAAAAATAACCAGAGTATGTATTAAATTCACATTTAACAGTTTATAGGATGCAAGATTAATAAGACACCGCCTATCTTTCACATTACCTCGCTTCTTTCCATCACCTAGCCTCAAGACCACTTTAATATTTTGCTTTGTTAGGAAATTAGGAAGTTTAGATACAAGGTCTATCTGCTACTTAGCAGTAAAATAAAATAAGAGATCAAGTCTAACCAAGAAAGAAGTTCTGTACTCCCAGAACACACCAGTTTTATGACATGACCCTTTTGAACTCAGCTTACACCAGCACAGAATTAAAGGATTCTGGGTCACTCAGAATCATTAAAATGGCACTGTAACATTAGCTTAACACTAAAATAGTGGAAATTAGTAAATTTTCAGAATATGCTGACTTCCATTGGCTCTTACTAACAGTTTTGTCTGTGCATTATTATATAAGGAGTCAGCTTCAATGCTATTCCTAAGTAACACAATTAGATCATTCAAATCCCAGTTAGCTTTTGGGAAGGAAGACTTAAACCTCAGCAGGCAAAAAGGTTGAGTGCTTAGGTATCTAAATCTGCATGTATGTCTTTTCTGACCAGATTATATCCAATACTGCCTTAGAATAGAGCCCTCCAGGTTATTTTATCCTCCTAAACTGAAACAAAACAAACTGACTGGGGTTCTTGGGACTAGATTTTCCTTGGGACTGTACTTTATACAGCCTATAAAACAAACAGGCAACTCTAGTGGCCTAGTCCTTAGGGAGTTGCACTGTTAATAAAGGTGAAAGTTCTCTCGTGGTTCGAATCCATCAGTGGCTCTGTAGGAGAATGATGGATATTCTCCTCCCAAAAGCTATGAGTCAATTCAAGAGGTTGATTTTTAGAGTTGATTAAAAAATATCTATTAATACAAATTAGTAGTATCTATAAAAGTTCTCTTCAGTCAAAGAAAAACATTTAAGATAGGAAGTCACTCAAAGAAAATACAAAGAATTTTCTTACAAGATATATTTCTGGCCAAATTAGTTTAAAAGAAAGGTATGTTGTAAAAGTGTCTGCTCAAAGGTCTTTTAAAAATGGAATGTGTGGAGCTCTGATGGCCTAGTGGCAAGAAGCTCCTCTTGTGCCAGTCAGATCTGATTTGACAGCACACAACAACTAAAAAAAAAATAAATAAAAATGGAATGTGATGGCAAAGTTAAAGTAAAATTAAGGTGAGAAAACAGAATTTTTAAAAAATTTTTATTTATTTTTCTTTTTTGTGTACCGTCAAATTGGGTCTGACTGGCACAGGAGGAGTTTGCCCCTCCTTCTCCAACAGAGCATTTGATGGATTCGAACAGTGCACCTTCGGGATTACAGTGCAGGTTCTTTGCCACAAGGCCATCAGAGCTTCCTCAGAATTTTAAATAATGAGATCAAAGAAAACATTCTTAAGATAGAAAAAATGTTTAACAACACAGCTAAATTTACCTAGTTTAAGAATGCTGACTTAAACCATCACAAGTTAATTCTATAAAGATAGCCTTATTACATAATTGTTCATAAGTAATAAAAGGCCAGATTATAATAAAAATGTTAAAGTATAGCCTACACTAAGGAATACACTAAGGGATACCAAACTATTCTATAAATAGTTTGTAAATATTCAGCAATCAGGCTTTACAAATTATACAAAGCAATCAGGCTTTACAAATTATACAATCTCTGTAACAACTATACAACTCTACCACTGAAGCGTAAAAGTAACCATAGAAAATTAGTAAATGAATATGGCTGTGTTCCAATAAAACTTAATTTATAAAAACAGGTTATAGGTCACAGTTTGCTTACCAATGATCCAGACCTTAGTATTAAAACGAAAAACTGCTGAACATCACTATCACAGCTAAACAGATGGTCCCTATTATTTAGCAGTCATAAAATACTTGCTTTACAAAACGTAATGTGGATTTTCTAAACCTAAGTGAATGAGAAAATCTGTTGAATTTACACAATAAAATCTTAGAGAATGTAAATTCAAATGTAAATGTTACTAATAAGTATTAACTGTAACAATACCTTTAAATGCCTAACCTTAAGTCAGATTTCTTTTCTTTTCTTTTTTTTATTTTATTATTTTTGTGTGCATGTACCATCAAATCAGATCTGACTGGTACAGGAGGAGATTGCCCCTCCTTCCAAAGCAGAGCATCTGGTGGATTCGAAAGTGCACCTCTGGGATTGTAGTTGCAGCTTCTTGCCACTAGGCCACCAGAGCTCCCCAAGTCAGATTTCTTAACACCAACTATGTAAGAAATCACTAACAGCATTTAATTACATGTGAAACCCATTATCATCATCAGTGTTATAAATTAACTCCCTAGGAAAAAGCTAACTTCCTATAAATCTAAAACACCAATTTATTTACAAATTAATGTTAGCACACTTCAGTTATCTTCATATTCAGAAACTTTAAGATTGAAATACAGTTTTAAACATTGCATCAAATAATTTTCCCTTCTCAGAACGACTTGTGGTAGTTATGGTTTAACAACTTGTCATGGGCAAGCCAGAGTTCTAAATTCCAGATAAAATTAGTGAACTTAATGAAACATCTATAAACAAAAAAGTAGATTTTTGCTAATTTTCTTCACTAGTTAAATATATATTACTTTGCTAACAAGTGGTAAATATTTAGTGATTTTTTTAAATATTTACAACCCAAAACACTTCTCATGCTGGTTATTATTTCATAATAATTACTTAATTATTTCAAAATAATTGAAACTTTTATATTATTTTTTTAAAACTTAAGAGAATTTTCTGCACAAAGAAAATATCTCCCTTTACATTAGGTCAAAATTTTTACATTGTCTCTATCACAAAAACATTGACAATTTAAACAATGACATTTTGAAACTTACCGAAATGGTCCTGATCTATTATTAGACCGAGAATCCCCCCACATCTCTATGTCAAAAGAGTTCTAATAAGTAGATCTTTTCTTTGTCAAATTCTGGTTATAACAACACCTGTATAAAACAAAATAGAAAAAATAGTACATCAGAATATCAAGTACTGCTAATCGTGCAGGAGATTACCCTGTGGAGAAAGTTGGTAATCTGAACTGTTTGCCTTCGGGTTGGCAGTACAGCTCCTACCACTAGGCCACCAGACAGACCTCCCTCATCTAGTTTGAGGTTTCCTCAAAGTTTTCCTCAGAATAAGTGGAACTTTTGTAAACACTCAGTCTAATCTGGTAAATCAAATTAATATTGGTATTGAGACTGAAATGAAATTGTTCTCAAAATTTACAGAAGTAAAAAGTCCAAGTTGCTGGATGAAATTCAGGTCACTTCTGGTAAGTAAAACTGGTGCTGCAGAACAAACTAAATACCAGATTATGGTACTTAATCCTGATGGTCATCCGACCTGAGGAAAGGTGTTGGCTGATAAGCACAGTAAGATGAGGTGATGGGAGTCAGCAGCTAGCTCTGAAAAGGAAAACATAAAAACTATGAAGTATCATCTCACCCCAGTCACAACAGCAAAGTTCAACAGAGTAGCAAATAACAAATGCTGAGGAAGTTGTGGAGAAATTGGAACCCTTACTGACTGCTGGTGGGAACATAAAATGGTGCAATCACTCTGGCGCTTTCTCAAAAAGTTGAAAATAGAAATACCATTTGATCCAGCAGTTGTACTACTGGGAAAATACCCTAAAGAAACAACAAGTGACACACACACACACATGTTTATTGCTGTTTTGTACACAAGAGCAAAGAGATGGAAGCAACCCAAATGCCCATCACCAAATGAATGGATAGAGAAGCTGTGATATAGTCACACAAGGGAATACTATGCAACACTTAACAACAAGGAATTCATAAAATATTATACAAAATAGGTGACCCTGGAGGACATTATGCTGAGTGATGTATCTCAGTCACAAAAGGACAAATAATGCATAATACCACTGCTATAAAACAGGACTGACATTGGGGATTGGGGGGAAACTAAGAAAAGAGGGGGTAAGTAATGAACACTGCATTGGAACAGGTGAGAAAAAGAATTGTTTAAAAGGAATATATAATTAGGCATTATCTACATGACAACAGTCCAGAATAAAAAGTTGACTGGGGGGGAGGGGGAGGGGGATGTGCAGGGAGAAGTGTGCAACAATGAATGAATGGAATTCCAAAAAAAAAAAGAGAGAGAAAAATACTCACAGGCAAAAAAAAGTTGACTGGGGGGTGAGGGAGGACATTTTGCAACAATGAATGAATTTTTTTAAAGAGAAAAGTAAACTTGGTGGTAAGGAGAAAAATGTGCAACGATGAATGAAAATCCAAATTTTCTGTAAACTTTCATTAAAATCACAATTAAAAAAAGGGAGACCTGCAACCAGAAGATAAAGTAGATGAATGGAATCTTCTAAGAATCAAATCCCTATGCATATCCAAACACTTCTCCAACAAGGTAAAAAGGGAAGCCACAGACTGGGAAAAAGTATTTGGTAATGACAGATCAGATAAGGAACTTATATCCAGAATTTATAAAATACTTGAGCACCACAAGATAAAGGTAAATAATCCAATAGAAAAATGGGCACAGGATATGAACAGACACTTCACCAAAGAAGACATTTAGATAGCTAACAAGCACATGAAGAAACGTTCAAAATCCCTAGCTCTAAGAGAGATGCAAATCAAAACAACTATGAGATATCATCTCATCCCAGTCAGAATAGCAAAATTTAACAGAACAGCAAGCAACAAATGCTGGCGAGGTTGTGGAGAAACTGGAACCCTTATTCACTGTTGGTGGGAGTGTAAAATGGTGCAAACACTGTGGAAGGTAGTATGGCGCTTTCTCAAAAAGTTACAAATAGAGACACCATTTGACCCAGCAATTCCACTACTGGGAATATACCCCGAAGAGACCAAAACTGACATCTAAGCAGATATATGCACACCCATGTTTACTGCGGCTTTGTTCACAATAGCAAGGAGTTGGAAACAACCTAAGTGTCCATCAACAAACGAATGGATAGAGAAGCTGTGGTATATTCACACAATGGAATACTATGCTGCACTGAAAAACAAGGAACTCATGCAATATTACTCAAAATGGGTGCCCCTGGAGGACATTATACTGAGTGAAGTATCTCAGTCACAAAAGGATAAATAGTGCATGGTGCCACTGTTGTAAAACAGGACTGACCTCGGGGTTAGGGAGAGACTGAGAAAGATGGGTTTAATAGTGTATACTGCATTGAAACAGATGAGGGAGAAAACTGTTTAAAAGGGATATGTGATTAGGTATTTTTGTCATGACAGGAGTCTAGAGCAAAGGCTACATGGTGGAGTAGACCTGGGGGAGGTTTGTAAAACAATGAAAGAATTTGTCTCTTTTCCAAGAGGGTAGTGTACTAGGGGGGAGGGTTGGGAGGGAAGAGAAATGCAACAATGAATGAATGGAAATCCAAAGCCTCTGTAAATTTTTACTGAAATTAATAATAAATTTCAATTTTAAAAAAAGGAGAAATAGAAAAAGGAAAAACAAGCAATCTCACATAAAGTCATGCCCAACAGTTAACGTTCAAAGGCAAGAGGACAGGACTGCTGCCTGACTGTCTAGATCTTATCTCCAACAGATGCCATTTTGAGCACCCAGGCTCAGAATGACCTGCTACAAATAAAGTTCTTGGGAGTGAGAACAAATAAAAGTCAATTAAGAACTTTGAAGTGGTAAATGAATCCATGTGAAGAGCAGCTGAATGTGGATCAGTTAGTGATAAAAGGATGAATGCCACATGCCAAATGAAGCTGAAGGCTCTACTCCTGGTAATGTCCTTTCTACCAACTTTAAATTTCAGCTTTGCAATCACATTCTCCAAGAACCCAAAGACTGGTTACCAGATGCTGACAAGAAAGCAGGTTATGGGAATAAAGTCTCCCTGGCATAGGCCAGCATCCTGTATATGGAGAAAGCGCAACCAGGGTTACCTGGAAGCAAAGATGGAGAAGCTTCACCCCACATATTTTGTACATGTTGTTAGGAAAAGCTATTCACTGGAAAGGGTCAACACCTTGAAAAGCGAGGAAGACCCTCAACAAAATTAATTGATACAATGTCTGGAGCAATGGGCTCAATGTGTCAGGGATGATAAGGATGGCGCTGGACAGGACAATTTGGATCTGTTGTTCAC
The DNA here is from genome assembly GCF_000299155.1 of Elephantulus edwardii. NCBI lineage: Eukaryota > Metazoa > Chordata > Mammalia > Macroscelidea > Macroscelididae > Elephantulus > Elephantulus edwardii. The sequence goes on from NW_006399871.1 coordinate 829,179, forward strand.
AGGGTCATTATGAGAGTACTCAACTCGATGGCACATAACAAGGAAAGGTGTACACACATAATCAATCTTGGATTGTTAATAGGGATGAGAAAGGAAGAAGAGGGGCATAAAAATTAATCAGTGAGGGAACTCTGGTGGCCTAATGGCAAGAAGCTGCACTGTAATCTCAAAGGCGCACGGTCGTATCCAGTAGATGCAATCCAGTAGGGCAATCTCCTCCTTTGCCAGTCGGATCTGATTTGATGGGCACAGACACAGAGAAAAGTGAACTGGAGGGATAGGGAGGAAATTGTACAACCATGAATGAATGAAAATCCAACTTCATAGGCACAGAGACCAATGGAACAGAATTAAGAACCCAGAAATGGACTATCAACTATCTACTGAAATTAGACAATAAAACCTATCAAATGAGGAAATGACAGCCTTGTTAGCAAATGGTGCTGGCAAAACTGGACTGCTACCTATAGAAAGCAGAAACAGGATCCACATCTTATACCATACACAAAAACCAACTCATGGTGGATCAGAAACCTGGGAGTAAAACCCAAAAACATAAAGTTTATAAGAGACAAACAAGAATCAAGCTTTGACGGCCTAGTCTGTGGTATAAAGATACTGCCAAATACTGCTAGAAATGCACAATCTAGAGATAATAAAATTGATGAGTGTGACCTTCTGAAGATTAAATCCCTGCGCACGTCAAAAACATTTTCCAACAGAGTAAAAAGAAAATCTACTGACTGAGGAAAAAAAATTTAGCAATACCAAAAAGGGTCACACATCAGAAGTTTACAGAATCCTACAGGGCCTCTACAAGAAAAAGACTGATAACACAATTACAAAATGAGCAAAAGACATGGAAAGAATTTTCACAGAGGAAGATAAACGGATGGCCAACAGACACATGAAGAAAAGCTCAAAATCACTGGCAATAGAGAGATGCAAATCAAAACCACAATGGGATACCGTCTCATCCCAGTAGCAGTGGTAAAATTTAACATGACAGCAAGTAATAAATGTTGGAGAGGATGTGGCAAGATAGCAACTCTTATATACTATTAGTGATTGTAAAATGGTATAACCACTCTGGAAGGCAGTGTTTCTTTTTTTAAAAAATAAAATTTTGGTGTGTGTGTGTGTGTGTGTGTACACTGTAAAATCAGATCTGACTGGTACTGGAGGAGATTACCCCTCCTTCTCCAGCAGAGCCTCTGGTGGATTCGAACTGTATACTTCTGGGATTGCAGTACAGCTTCTTGCCACGAGGCCACCAGAGCTCCCTAGAGGCAATGTTTCTACAGCTGAACATAGAAATTCCATATGACCCAGCTATTCCACTGGTTGGAATACACTCAAGAACACTGGAACTGAGGCACAAACTGGACTTAAACACCAGTGTTCATCACCATCACAAAAACATGGAACAGCCCAAATGTTCAACTTCGGGCGAAAAGATTGAGAAATTATGGTACGTTCACATGATGGAATACTATGCAGCATGCAGGAACAATTAATTTGAAAATCACTATCTAACTTGAGAGGCACTGGAGAGCACTATGCTAAATGAACTAACTCAGTCCCATAAGGACAAATACTGTAAAGACCATTTTTGTAGAAACAGATAACTAGTAAATCGTCTTTGAGGATCCAAGGGAGGTGGGTAGGAGCACAGGGGAGAAAGGAAATGGGAAAGATCTGGTGTGGAAAACCAATGTATATGAACTCTGTAAGTAAACCAGTAAAAATCTCTGTAGATGTTCATTGAAATAAAAAAAAATAAATAAATAAAAATATTTTTAAGTTAATTAGTGTAAAGAGAAAAATATGCAATAAAATGAATGAAAATCTAAGTTTTCTGTAAACTTTTGTTAAAATCACAATAAAAAAGACATTTTTAAAAACTATTAAAAAAACAAACAGGCAAAACTACACAAATATTCACAAGTATCAGAGAAATGCTAACTATAATTAGTCATAAAGAAAGCACAAATTAAAATAATGATACTAGTACACACCCATTAGAATTGGCTTAAAGTAAACACCAAAACAAATTCAACAATTAGAACTCTCACACGCTCCTGAAGGGTATACAACATGGTACAAACCCTTTGGAAATTGGCCTAAAAAACACTTCTCTTGTTAGCTGCTTGATAGATTTGATTCTAACTCATGTCAGCCCATGTGTTAGCAGAGCAGATCTGCTTTCTTGTTTTCTTGGCTATAATCTTAATGGTTTACTAGCTGAAAGGTTGGTAGTTGGAACTCTTTGGGTGGGCACCTTAGAGGAAAGGTCTGGCAAACTGCTTTGAAAACCTTACAGAACTCGACTGCCATCAGCTGGAATACGCTAACTTCATTCTTAATGGAAAGAGCTCTCCAGACCTTTCCTTTGGTGGCACCACTGGTTTGGTTCAAACTGCCAAGCTGTAGGTTAACTGTAGAGTACAAGGTATTTTACCAAGATAAATAAAAACAAAAGCACTTGAACAAAATGATTACAACAGCTGTTAATCATAACAGGAAAAAATATATATAGTAATAACAGAAGTATTCTTCAGTAGGAGATAAACATTGGTAACATGTCTGTCTTCTAGAGTTTTTCATCTCTGGAACATGTACCTTACAGGCCTCGTGGAAAGATTCTTTCTCATAATGGTAAAATGAAAACTGTTGAGTGGGAAAGAAAAATTTAAAAAGGAGAATCAACTATACTTTTTAAAGATACTTTTATTAATATTTTTATCATTCATATACATTGTTTCATGCTTGTAGTGTGTTTTATACAATGTTGCATTTATACTTTATTTCAATCATTTATATTGTCCAGGGTTTTCTCTACCTTACCAATAACTACTTTCATAAGATCCATTCTTAAAGAGTACAAACACTGAGGATCTGTATGTATACCAATGACTTTTAAAAATCCACACCCACATTTCTCAAGCAAGTTTTTGTGTACCTCTAGGTTAACGATTGAAGTCTGAAGACTTTATCACTTAAATCCTTTATTCTTTCTTTCTTTTTAATCTATTAAATGATACCTTCAACATTCTTCTATTGCTTGTTTATAAGCATATAAATAATAAATTATACACACAAATATATCTTACATATGTGCTAAATGAAGAAATGAAATACGCTATGCAATACTACATCCTCAGGGCTCTATACTATTTCCCAAGAACCATTCTTGGTCCATTTCTAGACAATTCAATCCATTTAGAAATTTTCACCCTACCTACCAACTGTCTCTATGTACTGTTCTAGCTGTTTTCAAATGATCCTCTGCATTATTTTGCTAGCATGTGATATTAATGTTATTGTTTGATGATTTCCACATTCTGTTAAGATCACCTTTCCTGGGAATGGGAACATGTTACCTCTTCCAGTCAGCTGGCCAGGGAGCTGCCCTCCAAACATCATAGCATAGACAGGTGAGCAAGTCCAGGGCTGCATCTGTCATCTGAAACATTTTAACTGGTATCCAATCGATTCCTGGGGCGTTTGTTGTTGTGTTTGTTTTTTTTTTTACCCAAGACCTTCTGTGCAGCTTGACTTTCTTCCTTCACTACCACTGGCTCCTGATCATATGGTATTTCCTGAAATATTTTTTAAAACTGCCAGACGTTCAAGCTGGATTTAAAAGAAGCTTCATCTCATATACTCTGGGCATGCTGCTAGAAAAGGCTATTCATTGGAGAGGGGCATCATGCTTGGAAAGTAGAGGGACAAAGGAGGAGAGGAAAATCCTCAACCAGGTGAACTGACACTGACTGCAGCAAGGGGCTCAAGTGTAACAGAGATTGTGAAGACAGGATAGGATAGGATTCAGATCTGTCCAATGTTGTTCACTGGGTTGCTATGAGTCACACTAGAATCAATGGCACCTAACAAAACCACCAACACCAATACCAATTGTAGGCAGCTCTGGTGGCTTAGTAACAAGAAGCTGCATTGCAATCCCCAAAGCAAGTGGATTGAGTCCATGAGCTGCTCTACAGGAAAAGGATGAGCAATCTCCTCCTGTGAGATTTACTGCCTCTGAAAACCTGCTGGAGGGTCAGTCATGGGTTGGTTCCAATAGTAAACAACAATAAGGAACTCTATGCTGATACTCAGAAAGCTTACTGCCATCCAGTCAGTTCCAATTCACAAAAACCCTCCACTGAGCTTCTAAGGCTGTAATTATTTTTTTATTTTATTATTATTTTTTGTGCGTGTACCATCAAATTGGATCTGACTGGTACAGGAGGAGATTGCCCCTCCTTCTTCAGCAGAGCATCTGGTGGATTTGAACCGTGCACCTCTTGGATTGCAGTACACCTTCTTGCCACTAGGCCACCAGAGCTCCCTCTAAGGCTGTAATTCTTAATAGGCCAAGATTGCCCATCTTTCTCCCTCAGAGCTACTGATAAATTCAAACTGTAAGAGACTCATGGCCTTTGGGTTAGCAGCATAAGTCATTACAGACTCATTATGCTGACAGGTATCCCTTGGCTATTCCATGTTGTTATCGTGAGACTGACTCACAGCTGACCCTCCAGCAAGTTTTCAGAGGCTGTAAATCACACAGGAGGGAATTACCCATCTTTCTCCCAAGAAGCAGCTGGTAGAATCAAACTGTGTATCTTTGGGTTCACATCACAACTCCTTACACACTATGCCACCAGCCTGCTGGTTATCCTTTAGGAATCTTATATTTGTATACAAATTTGAATTTCTTATTATAAAGAGAAAATATCTCACTTTTAAATAATTTTTTCTTTTATCTTAATCCCTTGCTGTATACTACCAAGTCAGTTCTGATTCACAATGACCTATATTGTATGTCAGAGTAGAAGTATCACATAGGCTGTAAAATTTCTAACTGGATAATCAATAAGGAAGACCAGGAAGAACTGATTTCTCTGAACTGTGATTTTGGGGAAGAGTACTGGATATACGATGAACTGCTAAAGGACCAAATAAATCTATCTTAGAAAAGTGCAACCAAGGTGTCACTTAGAGGCAAGTATGGTGAAACTTAACCTCATATACCTTCAAGCCTGCTGTCAGGAGGGGCCAATCCTTGGAAACAGAAATCATGCTGGGAAAGAAAGAGAGTCAGTCAAAGAAAAGACAGATCATCAATGAAATAAACTGAAAAGGTGACTGCAACCATGGCCTCCACCATGGTGGAGATTTAAGGATAGCGCAGAATAGGGCAAGGTTTGAATCTGTTGCTTCCAAGATGGCTACAAGTCATAGTCAACTCAATGGTACCTAACAACAATTTTAGAGGGAGGAGCTTCAACAGCTACTGCTAAGTAGGCTGCTAACCAGAAGTTGAAATCCAGCCACTACACCACTGAAATACAGCAGTCTTCTCCCTTAAAGTTTTAAATTCTCATTGCCATTGAGTCTAAATCATAGGTGATCCTCAGTGAACTTCCAAGGCTATAAACTGCACATGAGGAGACTGCTCATCTTTCTCCCTTGAAGTGATTGGTGGATTTGAACTGCTCGAGGCACTGTCACTGGGTTGTTGTTGTGGTGGTGGTGGTAGTGGTGGTATGCCATCAAGTTGGAACCAACTCACCACTGATCCTTCATCAGGCTTTCAGAGGCTGTAAATCATATGAGAGGAGACTAGCCATCCTTCTCTCGTCAAAGATTCTATCTGGTTACCTTTCAATTAGGAAATGCAGTATCTTACCACTAGGCCACCAGAGGAGCACACAACTCCCTATGAACTAGGCCACCAGAGCTCACTCTTAATGGTTAACAGCTTCGGAAACCTGATGAAGAGCTGCCATGAGTTAGAACTAATTTGACAGATCTTACCAGGGTTCCTCCCAGTCCATTATAACCAGTCAATTACAAGCAGGTCCCCAGCTCAGAAAGGATAGTATAGGGGTAAGCCTGTACACTGTGGTGGTGGTGGTAAAGTGCCAGAGGAGCCGTCTCTAGAAACAGTCTGCTTGAGCTGAGAGTCAAATGGCCCAGAAGTAAATCACAGCTCGCTGCCTTTTAACTTTATAGTCAGTTTATATACCTGTAAAATGAAAACATGAGTTGGAATTAACTCAATACCATAATAACAACAGTGTGTGTGTATATGTATATGTATATGTGTGTATGAGTGTGTATGTATATGTGTATATATGTGTGTGTATGTATATGTATATAGGTAGATATACACACACACATTGCTGTTGTTATATACCGTCAAGTTGGAACCAACCCATAGCTGACCCTCCAGCAGCTTTTTGGGGGCAGTTAATTGCATGGGAGGAGATTGTCCATCTTTCTCCTGTGGATCAGCTAATGGCCTTGAACTGTGTTTCTTCAGGATTGCAGCAGAGCTTCTTGCCACTATGCCACCAGAGCTTTAGAGATATACTGAGTGTGTCCACCTCTTTGAGGTTCTTCTCTTGCACTGACTCTCTACCTTTCCAAGCATGATGTAGCATATTATTTTAAATCTTTCTAAATGTTCAAGTGGAAGCAGGAGTGGCATCCACTTCCTAAAGAATATGCCTCTGGAAACTCTATGAAACGACGGTAGCTATAGAAAGGCTTCAGGTCTTTTGTTCATAGAGTCACTATGAGTCATACTTGACTCAATGGCAATCAACAACAACAAAATGAAAACATTATCTTACATCACTGAGTTATCAGGATAAAATGACAAAATAAATGTTTTAAAATCCAACCTATCAGATAAAACGTTCACTGAATATTAGCCATTAGTGTTTTAAAACTTTACTTCAGAATGCATTGAGATCTGGCATTCATTCCTGTTAATACAACCTAGTTTGCCTAACTGACTAATATTAGTCTGATTTGATAATTACTCTGGATGGCACTTTCCCTTAATTGATCTAGTTATATCTGCAGAGCCAAAATTATGACAAAAATAAATTTACACGTTAGCATATTCTTCGGCAATCATTTATGACAGAATGTTAGTGTCAATTTAAAACTGTGCAAGATGATAAAATTTTTCAAATTTTTTTTAAAATAATTTCTTTTTTGTGTGTGTGTGCTACTGAATCAAATCCGACTGGTACAGAAGGAGACTGCCCATCCTTCTCCAGCAGAGCATCTGCCAGATTCGAAACTCCAGGACTGCAGCACAGCTTCTTGTCAATAGGCCACCAGAGCTCCCTCAAAATTCTTTGGGGAGGGGGAAGCCTTTCAGTTGGCCAGGAGGTCCAAGAATAATAGGGCTCAATAGCTTAGAGTACTTATGTCTGCGTTAGAATATCTAGGCTAAAATGAAACTTCCGTTTTCTCTGTGTTTGATTTGTTTATTTAATCTATATGCCCCCAAGCTTTCTTCCTATAAAATGAGGATAGTAATGGATGATACTATCTAACAAGACAATAAGGAGTAAATGAAATCATGTTTAGGAAGCAAGGGTCTTATGACTGGAATGTGAATTGACTTCCAAGAAGAAACAAGAAGTTTTTGAGGAGTTGAAAATACTCTAAACTTTAATAGGGTGATGACTACATCAACCTGCACACTAACCACAGGAATTTAGATCTAAAAAAAAAAAAATTTAAAACATTTTTGATGATGATGATGATGGTGAAGCTCTGGTGGTCTAGTGGTAAGAAGCTGTGCTGGAATCCCAAAGGCGTTCAAGGACACTATCTGCTCGGGACAGAAGGATGGGCAATCTCTTCCTGTGAAATTAACTGCTGTTGGAAACCCCCTGGAGGGTCAGCTATGGGTTGGTTCCGACAGTATGGTACACAATAGCAACAAACGTATTATTACTCCTACTGTATCCAGAAAATTCATATCATAGCATTAAGATGAAAAGAACCTTTTTGGATAGGTATCTTCCTAAGCAACAGTAATAAAAGCAAGTACAGCTAAGTGCTTATTCTGTGCACAATAAAGTATTTTACCTAGTTTCTGTCATTTACTCTTCTCAAATACTCCATGGAGTAAAATGTTATCTTGTCCATTTAGAAACTGACATCCAGACTAAGAAAAACTGCCTTCAAGCAGTGTTATCTAATACAATGAAAACGCAAATTACTCTGATTTAAAAAGCAGTATTCTTAAATAAACATTTTCATATCACTGTTGGTGTCCCCAACTTGTTCAAATCATCTTTCTCCAGGGGAGCTCTGGTGGCCTAGTGGCAAGAAGCTGCACTGCAATCCCAGAGGAACACGGTTCGAATCCACCAGATGCTCTGCCAGAGAAGGAGGCGCAATATCCTCTTGTACCAGTCAGATCTGATTTGACAGTACACGCACACAAAAATAATAAAAAATTTAAAAAAAAAATCATCTTTCTCCTAGTTTATCAATATTAAAATATTATGTTCAGTAGTCAGTTCCTGGCTTTGTTTTCTAATTCATGACACTGAACTTCTCCACTGTGTCTTTCCACAGAAGTAGTCTATTTGATTCTAGAATATTCCATTAGGTGAGATCCATATGTATAAAAGTTTGTTATTGTCTTAAGAAAAAAAAGTCAAACTCATTATCTTCACATTGCAACTAACTCCCAGCTGATTGTCCACTAGGTTTTCCCAGGCTATAAATTGCTTGGGAAGAGATTGTTGTTTTTCTTCTCAGAATCCTACTAGATTCAAACTGCCACAGATGTGTGACCTTCAGGTTTGCAGCAGAAATCCCTATGGACTATGTCACCAGAGCTCCCTATAATGGTATTGTTATTTTTATGTGCCATCAAGTTGGTTACAACTCACAGAGATCCTGTGAATAACTGACTGGAACCTTGCCCTATTCTGTCCCTACTCACAATCTGATATGCTCCTTTAATTACTATGTTCAATTTTGTAATCTCAGAATAAATCTTTTTGGTCAGGGTGGGGGCAATATTAATGATCCATATGGATTCATTTTTAAAACTCCAATAGGAAAATGTTTATTGGTAAGAAAATATTTGTTCTATCCATTGTCTCCAATTTCTTAAAGGTATATATTCTTAACACTTGTAAAAAAATTTTTTTAAAAATTAATAAATAGCAAAGGAATAATCTTTTGTTCATGTTAAAGATTATTTGGGATGCTGCCAGCAACAATGTCCTTTTTTACAGAACTCATTATTTCTGTAAGGCTTGTGTAAGGTTTGTTTCAAACCAGCTTGTGTGAAGCAATTAAAATCACATGGAAGATTCAGGCTATTAGCATCTGAAATCTAATTCATTGCCATAAAGTTGGAAGCAAACAACAGTTGACCCTCTAGTGGTTTCAGCAACTTATGTAAATTGCATGGGAGAAGACTTCCCATCCTTCTTCCACACAACAACCGGTGGATTTGAATCACTCGCCCTTATGTTAACAGCACAGTTCCTACCCACTAAGCCACTAGAGCTACCTATAAAACACTAGAGGGTAAAAGAAATTAAGACCCCTACCTTTTAGACCTTATTACCTACTAAAACTCAAAAACTCATTGCTGAAGATATGGAAAGACCTTTCACAGAGGAAGACATTTGGACAGCCAACAGGCACATGAAGAAATGATCAAAATCACTGGCAGTAAGACGATGCAAATAAAAACTAAAATGAGATACAATTCATAGCGACCCTATGAACAAGAGATCTGAATCCTGCTCTGTACTGTGCCATACTCACACTGCCCATTGCAGCAGTCACTGTGTCAATTCAACTGGTTGAGGGTCTTTCTCTTCTTTGCTGACCCTCCACCCATCTGTCCAAGGATCATGTCCTCCTCCAAGGAACAGCACCTCCTAGTAACATGCCCAAAATATGTGAGGTGAAGCCTCATCATTCTTGCCTACAAAGAGCACTCTAGCTGCACCCTCTCCAATACATGTTAAGTTTGCTCTCTTGGTAGTCCATAGGATGTTCAGCACTCTTCTCCAACACAACAGGTCAAAGGCATCAACTATTTTCCTGTCATCCTTATTCACTGACCAGCTCAGATGCACAGCAAGTAACTGGAAAGACTACAGATTGAATCAGATGCACCTTAGTGCTCAAACTGATACTACTCCTCAATAATGTGGAGAGGTTCCTAACTCCAGATTTTCCCAGTGCAATGCATCTCCTTATTTCCTGACTGCTTGTACCAAGGGTGTTAACTGTGGATCCAAGCAAGATGAAGCTATTGCTAGCTTCTATCTCCTCTCCATCATCATGACACTACCTACTGGTCCAGTGGTAAGAATCTTTTTTTTCTTGACATTGAGATGCAATCCATACCAAAGGCTACATTCCCTGATCCTCTGCAACAAGTGCTTCAAGTCCTCACTTTCAACAAGCAGGGTTATGTAATCTTCACAATGTAGGTTCTTAATGAGTCTCCCTCCAATCCTGATGCCACACTCCTCCTCAGACAGTCCAGCTTCTTGGATGATGTGCTCAGCATACACACTGAACAGGTTTGGGAAGAAAACACAACCCTGGAGCACTTCCTTCTCAATTCCAAACCATGCAGGGCTTCCCTGCTCCATTCACAGAACAGCCTCCTGGTCCATGTATAGGTTCCACAGGAGCAAAATCAAGTGCTGTGGAATTCACATTCTTCTCAAAGTCAGCCACAGCTTATTGCAATACATACAGTCAAATGCCTTTGCACTGTAAATAAAGCACAAATAGACATTCTTCCGGTATCCCTTACTTTCAGCCAGGATCCATCTGTTATCAGTAGCTGATATCCCCAGTGTCATGGCCTCTTCTAAATCCTGCCTGAAGTTCTGACAGTTCCCTATCTATGTACTATTCCAGTCATTTTTTAATGATCTTCAGCAATATTTTGCTTGCATGTAATATCAACGATATTGTTCAACTGTTTCCACATTCAGTTGGAACACCTTTTTTGGAAAGGGGAACCCGAGTAACAGTGGCAAAGCTTAACAAGACAGCAAGGAATAAATGTTGAAGTGAATGCCAAGAGACAGGAACTCTCATACACTGTTGGTGGGATTGTAAAATGGTATAACCACTCTGCAAGGCAGTTTAGCATTTCCTCTAAAAGCTACACATAGAAATTTCACAAGACTCAGCTATTCCACTGGTTGGCATACAATCAAGAAAATTAGAACTGAGACACAGAGATTTATATATCAGTGTTCACAGCAGCGTTATTCATCATCTCAAGGAATGGAAACAGTCCAGATGTCCAACTACAATCTAATGAATTGAGACATTTTGGTACATTCACACAATGAAATAGTACAAAGCATGCATGAATAACGATTCCAAAATTACTGAACAACTTGGTATGTACTAGAGAGCATTATGCTGAGTAAACTTAACTCAGTCTCTTAAGGACAAATACTATATAAGACCATTATTGTAGAAATAAATAAATAATTAGTAAAAGGAGTATGAGAATGGGGTGGTAGGAGCAGAACGATGAGGATGGGCAGGGGGAAATCATAGGGTCACACAATTTGATGGGCAGAAGGAGGGGTGGATAAAGGAAAGGGGAACGATCCAGCTGGGATCTGGAAAGACAAGGCAATGGAGGGTATATTTCACTATTGATTTAATATATAAAATATAATTAATAGGAGTGATTGTATGAAACATAATATGAATGCAAACTAGTATGAAATAAAAATTTGGTTTTTTTAAAAAAAGCACACCTCGGCGAGCTCTGGTGGCCTAGTGGCAAGAAGCTGCACGGCAATTTCAGAAGTATGTGGTTCAAATCCACCAGATGCTCTGCTGGAGAAGGAGGAACAATCTCCTCCTGTATCAGCCAGATCTGATTTGACGGTACACACAAAGAATAATGAAATAAAATAAAATTCTTTTTTTTTAAAAAAAAGCACATCTCATTGCCGTCAATCAGAACCAATTTAGAGTTAATTCATAGTTGAACATCCAGCAGGTTTTCAGAGGGAGGAGCTATGGATGCTAGAGCAGTGTGGCCTTTGGCTTAGCAGAGCAACTCCCAATAGACTGTGCAACCAGGGCTCCCTTTTATCTAATAGAAAGGAGAATTATTCAACTTAAGAATAATATGTGCTAGAAAACTCACTGCTGTTGAGATACTTCTCACTCACGGTGACCCTCCACCGTGTTTCTGAGAATACAGATCTTTACAAGAGATTGCCAATCTTTCTTTCAGGGTAGCTGGTGGATTCAAACCACTGACTTTTTTGTTTAGTAGTTCAACATGTAAAGGACTTGTAAAGGCACCAAGTTCCTTAAGTGCCACAAGTGAGGGGTGGGTAAGGAAGTTGGAGATGTGAAGGAATAAAGAGAAAAACCTGGAGAGTGGAGCTAAATGAGATAGGCTTGTAATAAGAAGGAATGAAATTGGTCCCACTTAGATATAATGAAGAGAGAAAGATGGGCAGTCTTCTCCTGTGTTATTTCAGCCACAGAAACCCAGTGGAGAGTTATTTTTATAGATATGTGTGTGTGTGTGTGTGTGTGTGTATACACACATATATACATATATATGTATGTGTGTGTATATATATATATATCTCACAGAATTCAATCTATATTCACTGACCACTATATGCCAAGTTATAGAGCTTGTCAGTGGTAAAATAAAGATGAGTAAGAAATGGTGCTTGCCCTCAACAAGTTGGCAATAGAGAAAATTATGAACATCAAAATTAATACAAGTATTAGTAATGGTAATGTTTGGTTTTATAAGACATAAGGTCACCATGAATCAGAAGCAACAAAAACATTTAATAAATATTTTCTGCATGCCAGATACTGTTTTTAATGGTATTATGTATATTACACAAATATTACAACAACCTATGAACTGGCATACATTTTTTAACCTCATTTCACAAGTACAGGTAAAAGTCCCTGATTTATAACACACTACAATTACAACAAACTGTTATTTATGACTGTCTATTAATTAAGGTTTTTAAAATGTATCTTGTTATTAATATGTACTAGATAATATATTTCTGCAGGTCATTTTTTTACATTGTATTCTCAGATGTAATGTTTCAAATTCAATTCATAGATACTACAAAAATTGTGTAGGAGTATCTAATCTCCTCTAACTTCTGAAGGCAAGATAATGACCATGAAAATTAATAGCCCAATACTGATTCCTACAAAGTGAGAGTCAAAAACCCAATTCTCCTTTTACCACTAGTTTTTCCTCCCAGGACACCTTCGACTTCTCTTCTGGACTTGCTAACTCACTGCAAAGACAACACAGAACTCACTGGCCATGCTCAAATTATGGAGTTTATATGGGAAGTAACAGGAATGTTAAATGATCCAGGAAGTATTAAAAGAAGATGGAAGGAATATACTGAGCCACTGTATCGAAAGGAATTGGAAGACACAGAAGAATTTCATGAAACAACATATGAGCAAGAGCCTATGGTGATGAAAGAAGTAGTTCAGGC
>NW_006399871.1:843931-862004 GCF_000299155.1 Elephantulus edwardii
GAGTTTAGGGCTGTTGTACATAGGGTCGCTATGAGTCGCAAGCGACTCAACGGCACATAACAACAACAACAACAGGTTACAATTTAGGATGAGAAACAACTCAGGATACAGTTTTTAATCAAGACAGAGTCTCATGCCTACTTTTGCACTGATCAGACAAATGTTACAAAACTCAGTCAGGCATCTGTCCTGCTCAATAAATATTACAAAACTCCTTAGATCCACCATTTGGTGATCTGATCAAAGCCATTCAATTCCAAGAGAAAGCCTCCAACTCAAAGACACTCAACTCTCATTCATGGGTCAGCATAAACACTGCAGCCACCTTACTGGGTGAGGTGAGACGCCTACTGCACTGTCTCATGCAGGTCTTGTTTCTGCATCCTCCATTTCTGTCACTGTTTCATCATCTTATATCATCATCTTGTGTTACAGAGCTGGCTCTTGGGTTTAGGAGGTTCTCAGCACAAGGACTCCAGGTACAAAGGATACAATGCTCTTCTTCTTGGAGGTCTCTCTCCACTTTCCACCTCTGGAATGGCTCATTTTAAGCCTAACAAGGATGACAAAACTGACCAGTCCCTTTGTTAGAATTCACTATACCTTATTGGCATGGTCTCAGTCCAAAAGTGTACCACAGATCTTATTTACAATTTTAGCAACTATCCAATGCTTTTGGTAACCCATAAGCACCTTATCTGCATTGTGTACTGTAGAGTCAGAGCTGACCCACAGCTGATCCTCCAGTGGATTTTCAGAGGCAGTTAATAGCATGGGAGGAGACTGCCCATCCTTCTCCCATGAAGCAGCTGGTGGCCTTGAACCACTTGCCTTTGGGATTGTAGTGCAGCTACTTGCCATTAGGCCACCAGAGCTCCCTAATCCTACCAAGTAATTTAGTAGGCATTTACAAGGTAACATCAAGAAAATCCACGTAAAAGCAACTGATCATTTTGGAAAAAAAAAATTATCTAACAACACTAATACTGAGTTAATTCTGACTCACTCTGTTCTAAAAAGAACAGAACTATTTCATAGGGTTTCCAAGGCAGTAAATCTTAGTTTACTAAGTAGATTGGTTACCTCATCTCTCTAGCAGTGGTTTCAAATCGCCATTTTTGTTAATATCTGAATACCTTAACCACAGCAGCACCAGGATGCGTGATAATAAAAGGCAATAATAATGAGGGGGAAACTAGATATTCAGCTTCCATCAGAACCAACTTATAATGAAACTGTAAACTGCACCTCATCATACCTGCTGAATGTGAGGAGGATTTGAAGCACTTGTTACAGAAGATCAAGTAATGCAGCATTCAGTATAGTGTGAATATCAATATCAAGAATACAAAGATTCTTACTACTGGACCAATAGGCAGTGTCATGATGGATAGAGAGGAGACTGAAACTGTCAACAGCTTCATCTTGCTTGGATCCACAATTAACACCTTAGTTACAAGCAGTGAGGAAATAGGAGATGCACTGCAATTGGAAAATCTGCAGTTAGGGACCTTTCCAAATTATTGGGTAGTAATGTCAGTTTGAGGACTAAGGTGTGTCTGATTTAGGCCATGGTCTTTCCAATTATTAGCTATGCATCCAAGACCTGGACAATGAATAAGGATGACAGAAAAAGAATTGATGCCTTTGAACTGTGGTGTTGGAGAAGAGCACTGAACATCCCATGGACAGCCAAGAGAATGAATAGATATGTCTTGGAGAGGGTACAGCTGGAGTGCTCTTTGGAGGCAAGAATGATGAGGCTTCACCTCAAATAATTTGGACATATTCTAGGAGGGGCTATTCCTTGGAGAGGGACATGATGTTGGGAAGGGTGGAGGGTCAGCGAAGGAGAGGAAGACCCTCAACCAGGTGGACTTACACAGTGACTTCTGCAATGAGCTCTTGTGTGTCAGGAAGTGTGAGGATGGCCCAAGACAGGACTACATTCAGATCTTTTGTTCATAGGATCGCTGAGTCATAATCGACAAGATGGCACCTAACAACAACATCTTCATCATAAATTGGGTCTTCTTGCAATTCATTGGATGTCAAAGACTAAAGGAGATGGGGATTTAAATGCTAACAGATTTTAGAGTCCTAGTTATCCACTCTGCTATGCAGAATATCACAATGTGATAGTCTCAGCACCACTTAGTCTACAGCAACCCTATGAACAACAGATAAGAATCTTGCCCTATCTTGAACCATTCTAACAATCTGCCATGATCAAGCCTACTGGTACAATCATTCAATCAATCCATTTTGTTGAGGTTCACCCTCTTTTTTGCTAACCTCTTATTTCCTAGCATGACGTCTTTTTCCAAAGACTGGCCCTTCCTGATAATATGCTTAAAGTATGTAAAACAAAGTTTTCACCATTCTTTCTTCTACAGAGTACCCGGTTGCACTTCCTCCAAGACAGAACTGTTTGTTCTTTTGGCTATCCTGGGGATATTCAACACTATTTTCCATCACAATTAAAATCCATGAACTCTTCTTCACTCACTATCCAACTCTCAGATGCATAGGAAGCAACTGAAAATAGCATTTTGGATCAGGCACACTTGTGTGTATAAACTGACCTCCTTGCTTTTTAGCACTTTGTAGAGGTCCTAAACAGATTTTTTTTTCCAATGAAACAATTTATAGTTCTTGACTGTTTTCATAGGAGATGATTGGTGACATTAATCAAATTAAATCCTTGACAACTTCAATCATTTCTCCAAGTATCACAACGCACTTTACTGGTCCTGTTCTGTCTTCAATCTTCTGCAGTAAGTGTTTCAAGTCTTCACTTTCTGCAGTCAAGTTTGTGTCACCTGCACAACTCAGGTTAAGTCTTCTTCCAACTCTGATGTTATATTTTTCTTCATACAATCCAGCTTTTCAAATTATTTGTTTAGCACAGAGACTGAATACAGATGGAGAAAAGATATGATCCCGATGCACATCTTTCCCGATCTTAAAGCATGCATTGTTCCCTTGTTCTGTTCAGACAACTGCTTCTTGGTCTATGTACAGGCTCACATGTGCACAATTAAGTGTTCTGGGATTCCCACTCTTCTCAATTTTAGTCATAACTTGTTATGATCCACACAGCCATATATGTTTTTGCTGAGCTAACAAAACACAAGTAAACATCCTTCTGGTATTCTGTCTTCAGACAAGATTCATCTGACATCAGCGATGATATCCCTGGTGCCACAGCCTCTTCTGAACCCAGCTTGAATTTCTAGCAGTTCTCTGTATTTTTGTAATAATCTTCAGTTAAGATTTTACTTGCATGTGATTATTAATGATATTGTTCAATAATTTTCACTCTTTGAAGGGTCACCTTTTCTTAGAATGGAAATAAAAAGGGATCTCTTCCAGTAATTGGCAAGGTAGCTGCTTCCAAATTTCTTGGCATAGATTACTGAGCATGTCCAGAGCTCTATTTATTTACTGAAACACCTCAAGTGATATTCCATCAACTCCTGGGGTCTTACATTTTTACCAGTGTAGCTTAAACTTCTTTCATCATCCATGAAGAAAAAAGATCATTACAAAGAAAGAAAAGACTAAATAAAATAGATGTCAGAAGAAACTATGAACCTGCACTGGAATCTAGAGAGGTCAAACACAGGGAAGAAATGACAAGCAAAAGAGATGAACAGAAGATTTCAAAAGACAGCTCAACAAGACAAGGTAAAATATTATAATGAAAGGTACAAAGAGCTAGAGTTAGCCAAAAGAGAAGAACAGTTTGGCACTGAAGAAGTCTATAGGCAAAATCTTGAATAATGCAGGAAGCATCAAAAGATGAAATACAGAGGCACTGTACCAGAAATAATTGGTCAACACTTTTCAGGAAGTAGTATACTACCTTCAAAGGGAACAATGTAACAGAAGTATTGTGAATGGCACTCAATTCAACCAAAAGGAAAACTAAATTCACTCAAAAGACACTCATTAATAGTAAAAACAATGTTTTACATGAAAAAGGTATAGTGGCCATCACTGGCATCCAGTCTCATCCAGTGATCTTCAAGGACAGAAAAGAACTGACCAATAGGATATCCAGGGGGGTTGTTGTGGCATAGTCAGTAGGGAGCTGCACTGCTAACTCAAATGTGGCATCTCTCTGGAAGTTCAAAGCCATCAGAGGTTCCACAAGAGAAAGATGGTTCATTTCCTCCAATGTGATTTAAAACCCTCAAAAATCTGATAAAGGGTTACTTATGAGTTGGTACCAACTCCAGGGCAGAGTCTGAGATGGAGCATCCAAGATTGTAAATGTAAGGATGAAGACTGCCACATCTTTTCTACTCGTGAAGCTGCTGATAGCTTCGAGCCACAAAATTTTTTTTTCTTGTGTGTACTGTCGAATCAGATCCAACTGGCACAGGAGGAGATTGTCCCTCCTTCTCCAGCAGAATATCTGATGGATTTGAACAGTGTGTCTTTGGTACTGCAGGCAACTTCTTGCCACTAGGCCTCCAGAGCTCCCAAAGCTACAAACTTTTGATGAGCAGCCAAATCCTCAAATAATTTGTCACTCAAAGCTCAAACTCATCACCATTGAGGAGTGACCCTCCAACAGAGGAGACTGTCAACATCATTCCCTTGCAAATGCACCACCAGGGCTCCTTAAATTCGGCCGCACTAGAGCATAATTTGTCCAAGTTTTTCCCACAAAAATGTTTCACAATCTACTCCTGTCAACTCTTTTCAAAGACAACAAAATTAACTCAAAGTTGGTAATGGAATTCTATAAGAAAGAGTGCTACAGCTTTCCAGAAAGAGGGATGCTAGTCTTTAAAAATAAAGATTAGGAGCTTGGGTAGCTAGGAGACAAGGTTCAGATTCAACTTCTGTGTTTTAACAAAATGGCACATTTTTAATTTATAATCCTGTCAACCCTACAAGAGTCATCTGCCAGACCCTCACAGATTTGCTAAGAACAGCATAGTGAAATAATTCTCACGTGGCACTTCTCAATAGGACGTTGGAAATGAATAAACCTAAAACACAATCTAGAGCTCAGAAAAGCCAACAAGGTGACCAGGTGCCTCAGATTCTAATAAACTCCTTCAACGTACATCTAGCAACTCTCTAACCCTCACAAGCAAACCTGGAATGATACCATTTCCTTTACAGTTAATGAGTCCTGCAATTCTAGGCCCTCACTTCAAAGGATGCATTCCTAGACTTGAACCCCGAGTAGCACATCACCAAACTCTCAAATTAAAGGGAAAAACACTCAGCTGCAATGCCAAAAGAAACCAAAGGCGCAAATACAAAGCAACACCCGTCTCCTCCCACATTGGCCCAACGGCGCAGAACCCACCAGGCCACTCCTCCACCTCCAGGTTCTACGGCTCAGGGGATTCGGCCCGCAGCTCGCGCGCTCTGGTCCGGCCGAGCCTACTCGCGTCTGTCCGGCCCTGACAGTGCTAAATACAAGGGCGCCCCTCTCGAGCTATATGCCTCAAAACTGGATCGATTCCTGCAAAAGCACCAAATGAGAAACAAAAGCCTGCTGTTTCTCCAGTAGTCTCCGGGGAAAAGAGAAAGATGAGGCCTGGCTTCGACTCCTCGGACCCCCAGCACTGAATCGAAACCATGCGCCCCCCAACACTCCACGGTGGGACACCCCGCGGCCAGGCGGGTAATTCTGCCGCTCCGCCGAGCCCCGCCCAGTGCCCATGACCGATCCGGGGCGTTCCTCCCCGGGACCGCGCCTCCCTCATCACACCGTCGCTCTCCTTCCCGAGCGAGGCCGCAGCTGCTCCGCGACGCCAAAGCCACGGCACCTCGGTCGCACCGCTACTTCCAGGTCGCGCGGGCCCGCGATGTTAACAGTGACCCAGCCTGCTCGCTCTTCCCCCTCTGATTCTGACAAGCCCTGCCTCCTGCCCTAGGCTCTTACCGAGGCAGCGTACCCTCTGGGCCCGCTCCTCTTCTTCTTCAGCCGCCGCCGCTGCCGATCCAGCGCCGCGGAGACCGGAACTTCCTCCGCGCCGGGCCGCTACCTCCACAAAGGGCGCTGCGCGGCTGCCTTCCGCGCTCGGCCCGCCGGGAGATGGAGTCCAGTGCTCGGCCTGATCGTATCTAATCCCGCCGTGCCCCGCGCGGCGAGGTGAGGAAAGACGGGGAAAAGGTTGAAAAAAAAATTTTTTTTCCTTTGGGGGCGGAGCGTGCTGGAGCACTGTGCACGTCGCCGTCCAATGGGAGGGCGCTCCCGCCCAGTGCGCGGAGCATGCTGGGCATTGTGGTCGATCCCTGCCCTCAGGCTGCTATTCTTCCAAAGCTTCATTCAATGTTGAGCAAGATTTACAGTCTTTTGGCGGCCTGGCTTGCTCTAAGGTCGTTAGAATACCTCGCCAGGTATGCGGATACGGCTTCTAACCTGACTAATTTGAAGCCTTCTTCTCCGTTAGTGTAAAAGTAAAGAAAGTTCCTCTTGCCCACTGATTTATCAGTGGTGAGGGCAACAAGCTGGGCTTCCTGGGCCTCCAATCCCAGGAGCTAAATAAACCCTCTGGCCTAGATCCTAAGGAGAAATCCAAGAGAAGCACTTAAACTAATTCCTGTCCCTTTTTATTTCTGACAAATTTCCAAGTTTGCGTCCTCAGCTGGAGAATATCAGACGAGAGACATGTTAAAAATCCACTGCTATGGAGTGATTTCCATCTATGAAGACTCTCCTTTAGGTTTCTAAGTATAAAGGAGGAGACGGTCCATTTTTCCCCCCCGGAACCCCGGTGCATAATTGCAACTGCAGATCGTTCCAATACGTTACAACACAAAGGCAATTTTTCCTGTCTGCTGAATCTAAAGATTCAGTAAATCTGGCCGAGAATGACTTCTGTAAGATGAATGAGCAGGAGGGACACTGGAAACTCATTGCTTCAGTTTATAGCTCACTTTCAGCATCTCCTTCCCGCTAATATTCCTTAGATGGACAGCTTCAAGCACCCAAGTGGATTTTCTAGACTTGGAAAGTCTTGCTGGTCCTGATCATCTGATTTCCCTATCAGGCCCTCGAGAAGAGAAACTGATTTTAGGATCAGATCTTAGGGTCAAAGCATCATAAGTCAAAGAAACTGGTTGCAAGAAAAGCCCATAACGTATTCCACCTAACAAAATAAGGAGATTTTAAATGTAGAAAAGTAGATTATTGGATTGAGTGGTCTTTACCTTCCTATTTTTCAGGCATTTTGTAATAAATTTTGCTGCCTTAGTGAAGATAAGGGTGGGAGTGGTTACTGCAGACAACCAATAAATTAAACAGGCTGTCTTTATGAAAATGACATCAAGATTGGAGGAAGAATCATGAAAATCTTGCATTATGCAGATAACCGTAACCTTGCTTGCTGAAAGCAGAGAGGACTTAGGACACTTACTGCAGAAGATCAAATTCTCATCGCTGATCATGAAAAATGGAGAAAAGATTGAAGTTGTCAGCAGTTTGATCTTGCTTGCATTCATAGTCAACACCATCGGTACCATCAGTCAAGAAGTCAAAAGACATGTCGTATTGGAAAAATCTGCTATAAGAACTTCTCCAAGATATTAAAGAGTAATGATAAAGACCAAGGTGCATGTGATTCAAGCCATGGTCTTTTCAATTCCTTGCTAAGCATCTGAAAAGTTGGCCAGTGAGCAAAGATGACACAAGAACTATGCCTTTGAACTTTGCTGTTGGAGAAGAGTACTGAATATCTCATGGGCTGCAGTTAGGAGTAATGATGTCAGTTTGAGGACTAAGGTGCATCTGATTCAAGCCATGGTCTTTCTGAACACTTGCTATACCTCTAAGAGCTGGACGATGAATAAGGATGACAAGAACAATTGATGCCTTTGAGCTATGGTGTTAAAGAAGAGTACTAAACATCCCTTGGACAGCCAAAAAAAAAATTAAACATGTCTTGGTGCTGGAGACGAGTGTTGAATATACCATGGACTGCTAGGAGAACAAACAGGTTTGTCCTAGAGAGGGTGAAGCCAGAGTGTTCCCTGGAGTCAAGGATTCTGAAGTTTCGTCTGACATATTTTGGGCATGTTGCAAGGAGGGACTGGTCCTTGGAGAGGGACATCATGTTTGGCAGAGTGGAGGGGCGGCGAAGGAGAGGAAGACCTTTGATAAGATGGATTGATTCTGTGACTGGAGCGGTGGGAATAAGTGCGTTTGAGATGGCTAGATTGGCACAGGATAGAACAGCATTTAGAGCTCTTGTACATAGGTTCTCTATGAGTCACAAGCGACTCGATGGCACATAACAACAACAACTTGGAGAGGTTGCAGCCAGAGTGCTCTTTGGAAGCAAAGATTATGAGGCTTCCCCTCACAAATTCACATGCTGCTAGGAGGGGCTATTCCTTGGAGAAGACCTGATATTCAGAAAGGTAGAGGGTCAGTGAAGGAGAGGAAGACCCTCAACCATGTGGATTGACACAGTGACTATCACAATGAGCTCTAATGTGTCAGGAAGTATGAGGATGGCACAGGATAGGACAGGGTTCAGATCTGTTGTTCATAGTGTTACTATGGGTCATACTCAACAGCACCTAACACCAACAACATAAGCCTTTCTAATAATAAAAATATATTTTCTATTGTTGAAGTAACATCGTATTGCATTTAGTTCTTTTAAGCTTTCTTAACTGAAAATCCATTATTGCCTCTCCTCCCTGCCTCACAAGAACACACACATATATGTTCTTATACCCACCCATAAACACATAAAATACTGCAACTGGTTTGGGTGCACCGTAGTCCTCAAAATTACATCCTTATTCTTTTTTTTTTAAAAACATTTCTCAAAGTTTATTGCATGCCAGGCTACTCAGCAAAAGGAGTAGCACTGGGGGTTGGCTTAGGGGCGTTTACATGGAGTTTCAGCAAGTGTTTTAGGTGGTTGTGAGATGAGTTTGACATTACAGTAGCTCATTGGTGCATATGGGATTTCTGAGTTCTGATTCTGAGGAATGTCCTGACACGGGATTTTCTGAGTTCTGGTTTCAGAAAATGTCCTGACATAGGATTTTCTGAGTTCTGGTTTTGGAAGATGTCCTAACATAGGGATTTCTGAGTTGAGCTTCAACCTCTATTTTAATTTTTATCCTAACAGTCCCACCTTTGTATGATAGGGGGTGAGGAGGTCTTCTAGCTGCTTCCTGCTGCATGGGGGCATAATGGGGTTTAAGAGAGGCAGGTATGTTATTCTGTCTCATTTGGAGGGAGCAGTGTGTACTTCATCATGCACAATTCACTGATGGATTGGTTGATTAATACACTAAATTGCTTCTGCAAAAAATTAGTAAAAATTTTGCGTAAACATGGCCCACAGGTTAATGCAAGAATGAGCAGTAGTAGTATAAGAGGTATGAAGGGCAGTAGTGATCCAACTATTGAAGGGAGGGTATGGTGGAGAGGAGGGTATATGGGTTAGGGATGACTGGATGTACTAGTTGTATGAAATTATTGATATCTCAGAGATCTTGCACAAGGCAGTATGAGCCATCTGGTTTCTCTACTGGAAGAATAGTAGTATTGTAAGGAGAATGAGTGGGAATTAAAATACTGGTTTTAAAGAACTTAGTTAGAAAGGCTTTCAATCCTTGAGATGTCCTATACTGATGGAGTACTAGGGAATGCATGGAAAGGAGGTTTGGTCTTTTACTTTAATATTAATAGGAGTGTGATATGTAGCTTAATGGGTTAGAGGTATCCCAAACTATAGGAACTACTTGATGGGATGGCAGAAGGAAAATGGAGGAGTTGAGCATAGAAGAAAAGTTGTATTGGACTAGGGCTCAGGGTGAAGGTGAGGTTTATAGAAGCTTTAAGTTTGCTTGAAATATCTCAGCCTACTAGAGGAGTGGGGCAGTGCAGTATGATGAGAAATTGATGCGTAAACTATTTTTAAAAGAAACATAATAAGGGAAGAATCATACATGGACTGTTAATTTTTTCTTGTTACTCCCTCTATATTGGTTTAGAAGAGAATTGGAAGAATTTGATTGAGAGGAACTCTGGTCAAAAATAGGTCTTATTTTGTATGCTGAGTGAAATAGGACAGCCTTGATTGAAGTCCAGTCTTGAACTGGGGTGAGGAGTGATAATCCAATCTATAGTGGATGGTAGAGTGCACACCTAGCAAGAGGACCACTGTCAGTTCTCTTGGAAAAGCAATGAGGCAGAATTATTGCTGATAGAAAAGACGGGTTTAGAGAGAGTTTTAGTGATTATTACAGAAAAGATGATGAGGAACAGAGGTCTCGTATTTAGAGAAGGAAGAGTAGGCAGAAAGTATAAAAAGATATTTTGGTCAGAGGTAAAGTCATGAAGAGACCCCTGTAGCCAGAGACCAGTGGTAGAGGAGAGCAACTGATCTATAGTGTGAAAGGAGTTCCTAGGATTGAGTTCAGAAGAAAAGAAATCCTTTTTACTGGCAACATCCGTGCATATTTAAGGTTCTTGCAGGCTTACGGTGATGGTGATTCTATCCTGGTCACTTGTACCATCCTTGTGGTTCTGTCAGTCTGATTGCTCTTTTGCTACCAAGACTGTATTGCGGCATTGTTGAGCCAGTTGTCCATGAAGACAGCGTTGAAAGCAAGTGACAAGAAGCTTCTCTTTTGCCCCTTTACTTTTCATTGCAGCATGTTTTAATATTTGTGACTTATGTGACCATGATGAGGCTTTTTAAACTAGAAGTTAAAGCCTTGAAATTGGAGGTTTTGGACACGTATGCTGGATAAAAAGTTTTTAAATACTTTGCAAAACCAGTTTTGTTTTGTTTTTAATGATTTACTGTCATAACCTTTTCTTTTCCTTTTTTGTAAATAATTTTAATGAACATTTACAGAGAATTTGGATTTCCATTCATTCATTGCTGCACTTCTCTACCCGCCCAGCCCTCTTCCCCCGCCCCCCAGTTCGCTCCTCTCTTTCAAAAGTAAAAGAAAGACTCCCTCCCTGGTACACAATCCCCCCG
This sequence comes from Elephantulus edwardii, assembly GCF_000299155.1. Lineage (NCBI taxonomy): Eukaryota > Metazoa > Chordata > Mammalia > Macroscelidea > Macroscelididae > Elephantulus > Elephantulus edwardii. Next base: position 854,920 of record NW_006399871.1, read on the forward strand.
CACCCCTCCCACCGCCCCAAGTACATTCCACTATGCAACCTTAATTGTGGACTCTTGTGATAACCATAATACCCTATCATACATCGCTTTTAAATTATTCAGTCCCTCATCTGTTTCAGTGCAGTATACACAATTTATCCAGTTTTTCTCAGTCTTACCCCCACCCTGACATCAGTCCTATTTTACAGCAGTGGCACCATGCAATATTTGTCCTTTTGCAACTGAGATATTTCACTCAGCATAATGTCCTCCAGGCTCACCCATTTTGAATAATATTGAATGAGTTCCTTGTTTTTCAATGCAGCATAGTATTCCATTGTGTGAATATACCACAGTTTCTCTGTCCATTTGTTTGTTGATGGGCACCTGGGTTGTTTCCAACTCCTTGCTATTGTGAACAGAGCTGCGATAAACATGGGTGTGCATATATCTGCTTGGATGTCAGTTATGGACTCTTTGGGATATATTCCCAGTAGTGGAATTGCTGGGTCAAATGGTATCTCTATTTGCAACTTTTTGAGAAAGCGCCATACTGCCTTCCATAGTGGTTGCACCATACATCCTTATTCTTTAAAGAAATTGTTTACCACAAATCTGCCTGTTGGGATATGTCATTTTATTTCTTTTTTTGTAATTTTAACTATTTCTTTTATTGTGATTTGAGTGAAAGTTGACGAAATATACTGGGGTTTTTTTTTTTCAATCATTCAAATACTTTTTGCTTTTGTTTATAACATTGAATAAAATACCCACAATGTAATCTAACTTTTACAACATTTGCATTCTAGACTGATGTTTCTTGGGCATTGGTTGAGAGCTCAAATAAAATTAAATCATTGATAACAAATCTTTTTGTCCATTTATCATATTATTGATTGGTTATTGATCCAGTTGTGAGGATGATTTTTTTAAGAACATTTTATTGTGCTTTGGAGGAACATTTACACAACAAAGTAGCATATACTTCCACAATTCATTTTGTTTTATAACATTAGTTGCAATCCCCTCAGTATGACAGGACTCTTCACACTTCTTCTCTAGGCTCCCTGTTTTCATTCATCTTTCTTTGCCCTTCCTGCTTTCTGAATTTTGGGCAAATTCTGCCCTTTTGGTCCTGTATGGTTGGTTTATTAGTTGTGAGGATTTTTGTTCTTTTCATGTTAAGGTGTAATGCATACTGAACACTATAGTTTTTAAGCTTCATCAGTAACTACTTCAAGTCTTCTTTGTTTTGTGCAAACAAGGTTGTATTATCTGCATATTGTAAGTTTTTAATGAATCCTCTTCCAATTCTCATGCATTCATCTTCATGTAATCCAGGTTCTCATGCTATTTAACTCAGCATAAATAGCCTGATGAACACTATGGTACAGTGAATTAAGTAATATGATCCTTTGAGCCATAGCCTTCCATTTAGTGATTCTAACCTCCGTCTATGCTATTGAGTCCCCACCTGACTAGATGGTATTACCAGGTCACTACCCTGAGTTCCCTGGAAAACAAAAGTTCCTATAATAAGGAGGAGATTAAAAAATTAATAGCCCTGAGATCCTATTAGAGGAATGCTTCTTTGAAGCTCAGTCTTTGCTTCCTTGGTACACTTCATCCAACCTGATTAAACTGCTGTGATAGCAACCACCCACAAGTTCAGCCTGCAGGCTTCTGGTATTTCACCAACCTCTTTGACCACATACATTGGCCTATAACACAGACAATCTTGTGAATCTAAGAGCACCCTACTTGCACTTCCACTAAACAGATTTGTTTGTTCTTCTGGCTATTGTTATTACATGCTGTCAAGTCAGAACAACCTATCATTTTGCAGTAACTAGGGCAAATGCGGTAGGTATGTTAGAGTTAGTCAGAGTCAGGACAGGGTAGACTTCAGAGCTGTTGTACACAGGGTCGCTATGAGTCGCAGGTGACTCAATGGCACATAACAAAAACATTATACAGGCATCTTGATTGTATAATTGATCAATTTCAGACTGCAAAATGGATTATACATTCCATCATAACACTTTGCTTTGCTTTACCAAGCTGCCTTCTGAAATCTTTTGTTCAATTCTTTGACCTCAGTATTCCTTGCCCTTGTTTTGGCTTCTTTTTATTCCATTGCAAGTTTCAGAGTCTCTTCTGACATCCATTTTGGTATTTTCTTTCTTCTCTGTCTTTTGCTTTCTTCATGCCTTGACGTCATTTCACAACACGTCTGGTCTGGAGCTCTGCTGGTAGCCTAGTGGCAAAAAACTGTACTGCAATCTCAAAGGCAGTTGGATCAAATCCACCAGATGCTCTACTGGAAAGGGAGGGGCAGTCTCCTCTTGTACCAGTCGGACCTGATATGACTGTACACAAAAATAAAATTAATAAATAAACTTTTAAAAACCTTCATCTGATCTTTGGTCATGGTTGTTGTTGTTCTTATGTGTCATCGAGTTGCTTGTGACTCATCACGATTCTATGTACAACAGCGCTCAATGCCGTTCTATCCTGTGCCAACCTTGCCATCTCAAACACACTCATTCCCACCATTCCACTCACAGAATCGATCCATCTCATGGAGGGTCTTCCTCTCCTGTGCCGTCCCACCACTCTCCCAAACATGATGACCCTCTCCAAGGACCAGTCTCTCCTTGCAACATGCCCAAATTATGTCAGACAAAGCCTCAGAATCCTTGACTCCAAGGAGCATTCTGGCTTCACCCTCTCCAGGACAAACCTGTTTGTTCTCCTAGCAGTCCATGGTGTACTCAACACTTGTCTCCAGCACCACAGCTCAAAGGCATCAATTCTCCTATCATCCCTATTCACTGTCCAACTCTCCGATGCATAGCACATAATTGTGAAGACTATAGCCTGGATCAGGGGCACCTTAGTCTCCAGCCTGACATCGTTGCTCTCCAGCTCTCTTGAGAGGTCCCTCACAACCGACTTTCCCAATGCAATTTGTCTCCTGATTTCCTGGCTGCTGTTACCAAGAGTGTTGACTGTGGAACCAAGCAAACTAATACTGTTAACTATCTCAATCACTTCACCATCCATACCGATACTGCCAATTGGTCCAATGGTGAGAATCTTTGTTTTCCTGACTTTGAGCCTCAAATAGTTTTCTATATATCAAGTCTATTCTTAAGATGGTTTTTACCTACAACCGGGAGAAGATAAAATAGGAATGGGACCTTCCAAGATGAATGGGACCTTCTAAGAATAAAATCCCTATGCACATGCAAAACCTTCAACAGGGTAAAAAGGGAAGCCACAGATTGGGAAAAATATTTGGTAATGACATGTCTGATAAGGAACTTATATCTAGAATTTATAAAATACTTGAGCACCACAACAAGATAAAAGTAAATAACTCAATTGGAAAATGGGCACAGGATATAAACAGACACTTCACCAAAGAAGACATTCAGATGGCCAACAAACACATGAAGAAATGTTCACAATCCCTAGCTCTAAGAGAGATGCAAATCAAAACAACTATGAGATATCATCTCACCCCAGTCAGAATACCAAAACTTAACAGAACACTAGACAACAAATGCTGGTGAGAGTGTGGAGAAATTGGAAACCTTGTTCACTGTTTTGGGGAGTGTAAAATGGTAAAATCACTATGGAAGGCAGTATGATGCTTTCTCAAAAAGTTGGAAATAGAAATACCATTTGACCCAGCAATTCCACTACTAGGAATATACCCTAAAGAAACCATAACCGCTACCCAAGCAGATATATGCACATCCATGTTTATCACAGCTTTGTTCACAATAGCAAGGAGTTGGAAACAACCCAAGTGTCCATCAACAAATAAATTGATAGAGAAGCAGTGGTATATTCACACAATGGAATACTATGCTGCATTGAAAAACAAGCAACACATGAAATATTGTACAAAATGGTGACCCTGGAGAACATGGGACAAATAATGCATAATGCCACTGTTGTAAAGCAGGACTGATACTGGGGTAGGAGGAATCTAAGAAAAGAGGGTATAAATAATGTATACTGCATTGAAACAGATGAAGGAGAGAACTATCTAAAAGGAATATATGATTAGGTGTTATTTCCGTGACAAGAGTCCAGAATGAAAGCTCCCTGGTGGAGTGGACTGGGGAAGGGAATGTATAATAATGAGAGGGTTTTTGGGTGGTTTTTTGGGGGGGAGGGGTGGGCAGGAAGGGAAATGTGCTACAATTAATGAATGGAAATCCCAAATATCTATAAACTTTCATTAAAATGTCAATTAAAAAGAAAATGGTTTTTAAATTCAATAAGGATACACTCAAAGTCATTTGATTCATGTAGATTTTTTTTCATTTTCTTCATCTTCAATTTGAACCTGCACATGAGTAATTGATGTTCCACAGTCAGTCCTTGGTCTGGTTACAACTGTTGATACTGAGCTTCACCAACATCTTTTTCCATTTATTTCCATTGATTTCCATTGATCAGTCAGTCTGATTCCTGGTGAAGTTCATGTGTATCATCACCATTTTTTTTTTACAAAGTGTTTGCAATGAATAAATCATTCCATTTACAAAATGTTATCATTCAATCTCCAATCTCATTTCTGTTACCAGAGCCATATTTTCCAACTATCAGTTCTTCCTTGTTTCCAACTTTTGCATTCCAGTCACCAACTATTATTAGTGATCTTGATTGTGTTTGATCAAATTTAGACTGCAAAATGGGGTAAAAATCTTCAATTTCTTCATCTTTGGCTTTCATGGTTGGTGTGTGTATATTTGAATAACAGTTGTATAAAAATTACTTATTTGAAGGAGTGTGGATTGTAACCTGTCACTCACAACTTTGTACTTTAGGACAGATTCTGAAATGCTCTTTTTGATGATGGATACCACATCATTCCTCTTCAATTTATCATTTCTGGCATAGTATACCATGTGATTGTCTGATTCAAAATGGCCAATACCAGTCTACCTGAGCTCACTAATAAGATGTGGATATTTATGTGCTCCATTCCTTTTTTTGCAACTTCCAATTTTCCCAGATTGATCCTTTGTACATTTCATGTTCTAATTGTTAATAAATGTTTGCAGCTGTTGCTCCTCATTTTAAGTCTTGCCACATTAGCAAATGAAGTTCTTTCATTGGGTCAAAGCTTTAATCCATCAGCATCATGATGGTAGACTTTGAGGAGGCAGCTCTTCTTTTTTTTAATTTTTATTTTATTATTTTTTATGTGTGTACCGTCAAATCAGATCTGACTGGTACAGGAGGAGATTGTCCCTCCTTCTCCAGCAGAGCATCTGGTGGATTTGAACTGCACGACTCTGGGATTGTAGCGCAGCTTCTTGCCACTAGGCCACCAGAGCTTCCTGAGGCAGCTCTTCTTAAGTCACATTTTGAGAGCCTTCCAACCTAAGAGGCTCATCTTCTGGCACTATATCCAGCAGTGTTTTTCCATTATCCATAAGGTTTTCAAAGGCCTGCTATTTCAGAAGTGATGACCAATCCTGTTTAGTCAGGATCTGGATGCTGTGCTGAAGCCTGTCCACCACTGGTGACTCTGCTGATGACATACTAGTGGCATAGCTTCTTCCTGTGTCACAGTAACATGCAAGCCACCACAGTATTTCAAACTGACAGATGAGTGGTGGGAAAACAGGAACTAATCTTGTACTAATCCTTATTTTACAAGGATTAGTACAAGAAAAAAGGAACTCTTGTTAAGTGCTCTAAAGTTGACTACAATTTACAGTAACTCTACCACCAACAGGTCTGAACTTTGCCCTATCCTTCCCTATCCTCACCATCTCTGATATGCACGAGCCCATTGTTCCAGTCACTGTGTCAATACATCCTGTCAGGGGAGGAGGTGTCTTCCTTTCTTTCTCTAATCCTTCACTTTTCCCAATATGTCCTTTTTTTTTTAATTTTTGTGTGAGTGTACCGTCAAATCAGATCTGACTGGTACAGGAGGAGATTGTCCCTCCTTTCCCGGCAGAGCATCTGGTGGATTCGAACCGTGCGCCTCTGGGATTGTAGTGGCAGCTCCTTGCCACTAGGCCACCAGAGCTCCCCATCAATATGTCCTTTTCTAAGGACTGGCCCTTCTTGACAACGTGCTCAAAGTATGGCATTTTTTTAACAACTTCCAACTTTCCTAAATTCATATTTCATATAGTCCACATTTCAATTATAAATGGATGTTTGCCATTTTATCTACACATTTCTTGGTATGTCTTCTGCTCTCAGAGGCTCTTATTCCAGTACTACATCCAACAATGTTTCGCTGTTATTCATAGCATTTTCAAAGGTCTGTTACTTTAGGAATAGGTGACCAATCCTGCTTCTTAGTCTGGAAATTTGCTGAAACTTGTCCACCATGAGTTGCCCTGCTGGTTATTTGAAATAGAAATACTGGTGATTCCAGCTCCAGCTGAAATGCTTCCAGCATCACTGTAACCTGCAAGTCATCCAGTACAGCAAACTGACAAGTGCTGTACTCAAGCTATAAACAAGCAAACATATACATACACAAATTGTAAATAGGACTTAATCTTGTACTAATCCTTGTAAAACAAATTATTTGTGAGCATATCTTTCCTAATTTTAAATCATACAGTATATGCTTGTTTTGTTCAAACCATTGTTTCTTGATCTATGGTCTATGTGGAGGTTCCACGCTAGCACTATTAAATGTTCTAGAATTCCCACTCTTCACAATGTTATCCGTAACTTGTTCACATAGTTAGATCGTCAATAAAACAGGTAAACATCTTTCTGGTATTCTAAGCTTTCAGCTTTGAATTGTCTGATATCAACAATGATAGCCCTCATTCCATGCCCTCTTCCAAACCCAGGTTTGGATTTCTGGAAGTTTCTTTTTACCCCCGTATTTCTTTTTTTTTAAATTTATTATTAATTTCAATGAAAATTTACAGAGACTTTGGATTTCCATTCATTCATTGTTGCACTTTTCTCCCTTCCCAACCCTCCCCCCTAGTACACTACTCTCTTGGAAAAGTAAAAGTCTTTCATTGTTTTACAAACTCTCCCCCAGGTCCACTACACTATACAGCCTTCGCTCTGGACTCCTGTCGTGACAAAAATACCTA
>NW_006399871.1:862104-865157 GCF_000299155.1 Elephantulus edwardii
TATTATTAATTTCAATGAAAATTTACAGAGACTTTGGATTTCCATTCATTCATTGTTGCACTTTTCTCCCTTCCCAACCCTCCCCTTTTGGAACAGGAAAATAAAAATTATTTCATTGTTTTACAAACCCTCCCCCGAGGTCCACTCAACTATATAGCCTTCACTCTGGACTCCTGTCATGCCAAAAATCCCTAATAAGTACTACTTCAGCTGTTTTCAAAGTATCTTCAGGAAGATTTTACTTGTATGTGATGTTCATGATATTGTTCTATAATTCCCCAATTCTTTTAGACCCCTTTTCTTTGTATGGACTTTTTTCCTTTTTTTTTTTTTGTGTGTGTGTATACCATCAAATCTGATCTCACTGGTACAGAAGGAGATTGTCCCTCCTTCTCCAGCAGAGCATCTGGTGGATTTGAACCAAGCACCTCTGAGATTGCAGTGCAGCTTCTTGCCACTAGGCCACCAGAGCTCCCTTGTGTGGACTTTTCTAATCAATTTTCTAGTCTATTGACTGTCTTCCAGATTTCTTGGCATAGATGAACGAGCATTTCAAGTAAGCACTTCTAGCACCACATTTGTTTGCTGAAACACCTCAGCTGATATACTGCCAATTCCTGAAATCTTGTATCTAGCCAATGCCTTCGGTGCAGCTTGAACTTGTTCTTTCAATAACATTGATTCTTCATATGTTGCTGTTGTCAAGTCACCTGCAACTCATAGCGACCTTATGTACAAGAGCCCTAAACCTTGCTCTATCCCCAGCCTGGCTTCACCCTTCTCCAGGACAAACTTGTTTGTTTTCCTAGCAGTCCATCGTAGATTCAATACTCTTCTCCAGCACCACAGGACAAACTTGTTTGTTCTCCTAGCAGTCCATAGTAGATTCAATACTCTTCTCCAACACCACAGGACAAACTTGTTTGTTCTCCTAGCAGTCCATAGTAGATTCAATACTCATCTCCAGCACCACAGCTCAAAGGCATCAACTCTCCTTCTATCATTCCTAGTCATTGCCCAGCTCACTGATGCATAGCAAGTAATTGCAAAGACCATGGCCTGTATAACCTTAGTCTCCAGACTGACATCGTTGCTCTTCAGTACTTTGGAGAGGTCTCTGACAGTAGACTTTACCAACGCAATTCGTCCTTTAATATGCTACCTTATAAGATGGTTGAGTGTGGTTCTATGAAGTCTGTGTGCCCACTGTAAGAACCACATGGAGGATAGTTGATGTTAGAAATGGTAGATGTGGGGAGCATGGCAGGCCATTGTCTGACCTCATGGGAACTTATTTTGTTCTGGGGATGTTGCTAATGAAAAGGACTGTTACACCTTGTTGAGTTAGTAAAACTCAGACTCAGTTGACATTCAGATACCATTTACACTGTGGATCAGCCCACTTTGATTAAGACAGCCTCATCTCCATCATGCCTCTTTGGCCCTGAGGACTGACCTACGCATTGTTTGCACAAGTTAGACAAGTTTTACAAAGCACTTTTAGTCCAGAAGCACAAGCTGCCTGTCTGAAAGCACTCATTTTTCTCACTCAGTGGTCTGGGAAACCCACCATGTCATATCCTGCTTCTGCTGATATTTCTTCACCAGTACTACAGCTCTTTATCAAGAAAGTTCTTAATGCAGGGACCCTGATTCCACACATCACAGTGTCTATTTCTTCCTCTTGATTATGGTAAGATTTCCATAAGATTTCACACACACACACACACACACACACACACACACACACACTTTAAAATTGGCTTTTTTTTTTAAGCCTAGGAGGATGGTGAAATTGACCAACTCTCTCAATAAAGTTCCATATACTTTATTTCTATAAGTCACATCCCCTATAAGGATGCCAGGCCCCTATTTTGCATTTTTAGCAAGTTGCCCCATTTCCTTAGTGGGCAACAAGTACCTTATTTGTATTATACAGACATTGGCTAGAAGGGTCATATAAGTGAACCTCAGGAAAATTGTTGAAACCTATCATTAAAGGATTTGCCCAAAGTCACAAGAGTAAGTCAGCCATAGGGCTAGGAACAGATCTGGGGCTTATTAACTTGAACTACAGTCTCCTTGAAGTGTCGCAGGTTCTGAGAAATTAAAGATACAGGTTTGAGGAGGAATCTGGCAAAGAATTGGAGATCTTCTTGTTACAATTGCCCTAGACCCAGATACTCCTCACTATTGCTATTGTCATGACATGCTGTTGTTTTTATTGCTGTCAAGTCAGAACTGACCCAAACCTGATCCTCCAGTGGGTTTTCTGAGACAGTTTACTCACACAACAGGAGACTGTCCATCCTTCTTCTGTGAGTGGATTAAAATAATGAGCCCAGACAAAACAGAAAAATATGCAGCAGCTTCTTAAGCCCTCTTCTACCTGGAAGAGAACAGGAGATGCAAGGCAACCTGTTGTTTGTGGCAAAGTTTAGATTATAAGAAGCATCATTCAGGACAACAGAGTCATAACATGATGGTGACACCTCCTTTTCATAACAAGTACTCTTGCCTCCATTTATCATTATTGCAAAAGACCAAAAGATTTTTCACTTGATAATTCTACCAACAAAAAGAGATCTACAGGAAAACATTGTTCTAAGATAAAAATACAAGTTCGTAGGTGGATTAAAGTAGAACTGTGAATGTTGTTGTTGTTGTTATGTGCCATCGAGTCGCTTATGACTCTTAGCGACCCTATGTACAAGAGCTCTATACGTTCTTCTATCCTGTGCCAACCTAGCCATCTCAAATGCACCTATTCCCACCTCTCCAGTCACAGAATCAATCCATCTCATCAAAGGTCTTCCTCTCCTTTGCCGCCCCTCCACTCTGCCAAACATGATGTCTCTCTCCAAGGACCAGTTCATCCTTGCAACATGCCCAAAATATATCAGACGAAGCTTCAGAATCCTTGACTCCAGGGAACACTCTGGCTTCACCCTCTCTAGGACAAACCTGTTTGTTCTCCTAGCAGTCCATGGTATATTCAACACTCTTCTCCAGCACCACAGCTCAAAGGCATCAATTCTCTTTCTATCAACCCT
>NW_006399871.1:865767-878584 GCF_000299155.1 Elephantulus edwardii
TGGAGACAGAATACAACCCTGATGAACCCCCTTCTTGATTTTGAACCATGTAGTGTCTCCTTGCTCTGTTCTGACAACTGCCTCTTGGTCCAAGTATAAGTTTCACATTAGCACAATCAAATGTTCTGGGATTCCCATTCTTCTCAGAGTCAGCCACAGCTTATTGTGATCCACACAGTCAAAGGTCTTTGCAAAAAAAAAGCCTTTGCATACTCAATGAAGCACAGATAGACATTCTTCTGGTATTCTTTGCTTTCTGCTAAGATCCACCTAACATTAGCTATAATATCCCTAGTACCGTGACCTCTTCTAAATCCAGCCTGCACATCTGGAAGTTCTCTGTTGACATATTGTTCCAAATGTTTTTGGATAATTTTCAGCAGAATCTTGCTTGTATGTCATATCAATGATACTGTTAAATAATTTCCACACTCTGTTGGGTCACCTTTCTTTGGAATGGGAACAAATTAATAAGTAGTCTCAATGGTTTGTTCTATGAGAATGTTTTAGCTCCAAGCCCCTTAGCCAGATGCATGTGTATATAGACTCTTACTTAGCTAAGTATATGCATACCTTCAGATGACAATATCTGTTACAGCTGATGAGCTCAAAAACCAAGTATGAGACTAGAAGGTGGAGGTCAACGAGAAGAATTTAAAGAAGAGAGTTTAGTTATGAGAAGTCTGTCATTGTCTTTTACAGAAATCAGTTTTATAAAATAGAGCTAGCTCAGAGATTTCTGTACTAACTTTGAGGATATGAGATCTTGTTGCTTTATTTTTATAATTAATGTGGTAAAAAAAATAAGGCCCCAGGAATAGATGGTATACCAACTGACATATTTGAGCTAACAGATGCTGCCCTGGACATGCTCACCAAGTTGTGCCAAGAAATCTGGAGAACAAACACTTGGCCAACTGACTGGAAGAGATCTACATTTGTTCCCATCCCAAAGAAAGGTGACCCAACAGAGTGTGGAAACTATAGCACAATCTCATTGATTTCACATGCAAACAAGATTCTACTGAAGATTATCCAAAAAACGACTGGAACAGCACATCAGCAGAGAACTACCAGAAGTCCAGGCTGGGTTTAGAAAGGGTCGTGGTACTAGGGATGATAGCTGATGTTAGATGGATCTTAGCTGAAAACAGAGAATACCAGAGGAATGTCTACCTGTGTTTTATTGATTCTGCAAAGGCGTTTGACTGTGTGGATCAAAACAAATTGTGGCTGACTCTGAGAAGAATGGGAATCCCAGAACACTTGATCATTCTAATGCGAAACCTATACTTGGACCAGGAGGCAGTCATCAGAACAGAGCAAGGGAACACTATATGGTTCAAAATTGGGAAGGGCGTACTCCAGGGATGCATCCTATCGCCATACCTTTTCAACCTATATGCAGAACAGATTATCCGGGAGGCTGGGCTCTATGAGGAGAAATGTGGGGTCAAGATTAGTGGATGACCTATCAACAATCTGCGTTATGCAGATGATACAACCCTGCTTGCTGAAACTGAGGAGGACCTGAAGCACCTGCTACAGAGGATCAAGGACTGCAGCCTCCAATATGGATTGAGGCTCAATGTCAAGAAGACAAAGATTCTCACCACTGGACCAATTGGCAGCATCAGAATGGATGGTGAAGAGATTCAGATTGTTCACAGCTTTAGTTTGCTTGGCTCCACAGTCAACACTCTTGGCACCAGTAGCCAGGAAATTAAAAGGCGCATTGCCATGGGAAAGTCTGCTGTTAGGGACCTCTCCAAAGTACTGAAGAGCAATGGTGTCTCTCTGGAGACCAAGGTGTGTCTGATACAGGCCATGGTCTTCACAATCACTTGTTATGCATCAGAGAGTTGGACAATGACCAAGGAGGATAAAAGGAGAATTGATGCCTTTGAGCTGTGGTGCTGTAGAAAGTATTGAGAGTACCATGGACTGCTAGGAAAACAAACAGATTCATCCTGGAAAGGGTTAAACCGGATGGCTCCTTGGAGGTAAGGATTCTGAGACTCCGTCTAACATATTTTGGACATGTTGTGAAGAGAGACCGGTCCTTGGGAGAAGGACATCATGCTTGGGAGGGTGGAGGGACAGCGCAGGAGGGGAAGGCCCTCTATGAGGTGGATTGATTCAGTGACTGCGATAATCGGGATGGGAGTGTCAGAGACAGTGCAATTGGCACAGGACAGAGCAGAGTTTAGGGCTGTTGTACATAGAGTCTCTATGAGTCGTAAGAGACTCGACAGCACATAACAACAACAACAACAATGTGGTAGTTTGAGTCACATCAAAGTGTATAAAGATATTTGCCCTCAGGAAAGGACCTGGAAGTCCTAAACTAATAAAATAATACTGAGTGCCTTGAAGATAGAAGGAAAAGCTCTGTCCAAATTCTCACTATAAAGGGAGGAGGTGTCCTTAAACTACAGGCAAGTGCCTAGTGCTCTTTGAGCCAAGTCAATTCTGATTCATAGCAAGCCTGGTAGGGTTTCTTCAACTGAAATCTCTACTATGGGAGCAGATTGCCAAGGGATTTTTTTTCTACCTGGGAGTGGCTGGAGGGTTGAACTTTCAACCTTTCTATTAGCTGCCAAGTTCTTGTATTATTTTTGTTATGGTTTGGATCAAAGTTTACAGAGCAAATTAGTTTCCCATTCAACAATTTACACAAGGAGCCAAAATTTAAATCTTTGTGTCACTAGTGCTCCAAATATTGTTGTGTGCATGTTGAGTCCTCTGCTGCTAATAGCAACCCTATGAACAGCAGATCTGAACACTGGCCTGTTGTTGTTAGGCGCCATTGAGTCGAGTACAGTTTACAGTGAACAACAAATCTGAACTCTGTCCTATCCTGTGTCATCTTCACACTTCCTGACACATTAGATCCCACTGTGGCAGTCACCATGTCAATCCACCTAGTTAGGGGTCTTCCTCTCCTTCGTTGACTCTCCACTCTTCCAAGCATAATGTCTCTCTCCAAGGAACAGCCCCTCCTCGCAACATGCTTGAAGTATGTGAGGCAAAGACTCATCATTATGGCTTCCAAAGAGCACTCAGGCTGCACCCTCTCCAAGACATATTAGTTTGCTCTTTTGGCTGTCCATGGGATGTCCGGTGCTCTTCTCCAACACCACAGCTCAAAGGCATCAATTCTTCTGTTATCCTTATTCCTTGCCCAGCTCTCAGATGCATAGCAAGTGATCAGAAAGACCACGGCCTGAATCAGATGCACCTTAGACCTCAATCTGACATCATTACTCTTCAAGAATATGGAGAGGTCCCTAATTGCAGAGTTTCCCAGTGCAATGCATCTCCTCATTTCCTGACCGCTGGTACTAAGGGCGTTAATTGTAGATCTAAGTAAGATGAAGTTATTGATAGTTTCAGTCTCTTCTCCATCCATCATGATTTTGCTTATTGATCTAGTGATAAGAATCTTTGGGTTTTTTTACATTGAGATGCAAGTCATATTGAAGGCTACATTCTTTTATTCTCTCCAACAAGAGTTTCAAGTCCTTAGTTTCAGCAAGTAAGTTTGTGTCACCTGCATAACATAGGTTATTGATGAGTCTCCCTTAGATCCTGATGTCACATTCCTCCACATAGAGTCCAACCTCTTGAATAATTTGCTCTAAATCAAACAGTGTTCCCTTGCTCTGTTTGCATAACAGCCTCCCCTATCCTTTACCATCCTCAAAAAGTCATCTCCAGAATGAATGTAAATCCAAGTTCTCTATAAACTTTCATTAAAATATCAATTTTAAAAAGTTACTCCAGTAGAAAGCAACAGTATTTTGTCATCACATCATTATAGAGTTAGGTTATAAGCAACAGACACCTGAGACCTTTTGAAAAGAACTAAGAGTGAGCTCTCAGTCAACTCCAGTGTTGCACTGACCAGGAGACACAATACAGTATCAGAACAGTAGGAAGAATCAGAAAATATTTTAGACTTTTCCCTTCAATCTAGAACTGTGGAGGGAATCAGCCATGAGATTTTCAATTGATTTAATTGTTTTGGGAAAAAAATTTGAACTATTGATTATCAATTCATATTGTTGTTGCATGCACTGCTGAGTGGAACCAATCCATAGCTGATCCTCCATCAGGTTTTTAGAAGCAGTAAATTGCAAGGGAAGAGACTGCCCATCTTTCTCTCTTGGAGCCACTGATGGATTAGGTTAGTAAATCAATTCCTTACCCTTACCACTAAACCCAAACAGGATTAGATCTGTCGGAGCTGATGTGATTGACTCAGGATAGGTAGAGTTCAGAGCTATTATACATGGGGTAGCTATGAATCTCAGGTGACTCAATGGGACACAACAACAACAACTACTAAACCACCAGATCTCCAATCCAATCATTCAACATATTCTCCAAGAAGAAGAACTGCTTGGGAAAGTCCTATGTCTATTTTTATTGCTATTTGTTCAGGAAGTTAAAAACGTCTGTGAACAGTGCTTCTTTGAGCTGGCTGCATATTAAAATTACCTGAGGAGTTTTATTTGTGTTTATTTATGCAAGCACATTGTTCCACTATCTTTATAATTTAGACTATGAGATTATTTGAATTATGGAGTAAGCAACGGAAATTGTGTGTATGTGGTGCTGTAGCAGAGGAACTTTAAAATAAAACACATACAAAACAAAACAAAACAAAACAACAACTAACGCCTAGTTCTAACCTAGTTCATTAAAGTACAGATCTCCAGGAGTGGGGTCCAGACATTGTTATTGTTGTTGTTATGTGTCGATAAATTGCTTGCGACTCATAGCAACCCTATGTACAACAGCTCTGAAGCCTGCCTTGCTCTGAGCCAGTCTTACTGACTCTGACACACTTACCCCTATTGCTCCAGTCACTGAGTCAATCCATGTCTTTCAGGGTCTTTATCTTCTGTGCTGTCCCTCCACCCTTCCACGCATGATGCCCTTCTCCAAGGACTGGTCCCTCCCGGCCACATGCCCAAAGTATGTAAGATGGACCTTCAAAATCCTTACCTCCAAGGAGAAACTTAGTTTCATCCTCTCCATAACAGACCTATTTGTTTTCTTGGCAGACCATTGTATGGTTAAGACATTGCGGTTATGTACAGTCCAGTCAGAACCGACCCATAGCTGCCCCTCCCACAGGTTTTCAGAGGCAGTTAATCTCATGGGAGGAGATTGCCCATCTTTCTCCAGCAGAGCAGCTGATGGCCTCGAACCATGTGCCTTTGGGATTGCAGCACAGGTTCTTGTCACTAGGCCACCAGGGCTCCCTTCGAGACACTAGAAGTTTGTTGTTTGTTTTGCTTTTTTTTTAAAAAAAGTTCCCTAGCAGTAAGAGTTAAAATTACTGTTTCAGAGCTTCATACTAAGATATTCAACGTGGATAAGGTAGTGTTTTGGGTAAAGCCTAGTGCGATTTTAGCTCATGCCTAAACTCTAACAACCTGTGTGGCCTAATGACATTTATCCAGCCACATAAACTTCCAGTCTTTCCCAATCAGTGGAGGAAACAAAAGACAGAGTCCTTTCCTCTTGAAACAAATCTCGAGTTGGTTTGAGGAGAAGCGCCGAGAAGTCCCGTCCTGCAGCCTGTGCGCGGCTTCGGGCTCCCGAGAGGGCACCCGAGAGACGCGGCACCAGGAGAGTGGGTCCCGCGGCCCCGCCAGACCCCGCCCCGCGCCCGGCCGACCCCGCCCCGGCCTTTCCCGGCGGCGCCGCAGGCGGCTCGGCGCGGCCGGACTACATTTCCCACAATGCACCCCGGGGGCGGGCCGGGCCGAGAGGCTGGAGCCGGGCCTCGGCCGCGAGAGACTAGAGAGGCTTTTCTTCCTGGGCCGGCGGCCGGGTGAGCGGGGCAGCGCGAGAGCACCGTGCTCGCGCTGTGGCCATGTCTGCGTCCGCAGGGAACCGTGGCCCCTTCAGTCTACACCCTCAGGCTGGACCAAGTCGGACCCCCCCTCCCCACCTTGAGCCGGTCAGAGGGCAGTGATCTGCATCCTCTGTGCGTCCGGACCACTCACCCCCCCCAGCCGAGAAACAGGTGAGTTCGACTGCCAACCCACGTGGCCTGGGGGTGCGGAGATACCCGAGTGGTGTCATCCCTGGAGAGAGGGCTTCAAGCCTGGGGTGCCCTTGCCGTCCACAGTAAGAGCACCGGGTCTTCCTGGAGTCCTTCAGTCGGCTACCTGCCCCACCCCCCACCCCCGGAAATACAAAAGGCAAGGCCAGGAACTCATTCTTTGGCCTGGATGGTGAAGTCCTTTACTTAGCAGTGACGGCTCAGACCCACCCCCTAAGACACACACAGCACATACACAGCTGCAGTCTCAAACAGCTGCAGGAGACACTGTGGGATGAGCACACTCTCCTAGATGGATCCTGGGGCTGGAGACTTTGCTGTCAAGGATTCCTTTGCTCACATAAGCCAACTGCCCCTGGTACTTGCTTGAGCCACCCTTTCTGGACTCAAGTTTGCTGAGGGAGGTTGAGCAGCCTTTGTCAGAGAAGGGAGTGGCTGCCAGCAATGACAAGGACCAAGCCTTGTTCTCAGCCCGAGAGAGTGGTCTTCATGCCCAAGCCGTCAGGTCATCGAACACATTCTCCTTGCCTGCTGGCACCACTCTCCTAAGTAGTCCTGAAAAGTCAAGGCAAGAACTTTCTAAGCTGGAAGAGGGAGCAAAGGTCGTAGGACTCCTGTAGGGAGGAGCCCTCACAAAGCCCTCTCCCTTGTAAACTGATTTTGACAACTTATTTGGTCACATTGCTTGCAGGCACGGAGGGGCACTTTTAGGGAAAGCAACAAGCTCTGAGGGCTTTAGGGAGGGTTGCCAAACAGGCCTTCAGGGAAAATCTACAACTAGTTCCAGCAAGCTTCCATTGTATTAACTGCTCAGGCCCAGGCTCCCAGAGCTTCAGCCCTACTGGTTATGGCATAAATGGGAGTGTGGGGTGATTTTTACCTTTCCTACCTGAGTTTCCAAAAGAACAAATAAATATATGTTGGAGAAAGTACATCCAGAGGCAAGGGTGCTTTAGAGGCAAGGGTGGTGAAACTTTGTTTCACGTACTTTGGGCAAGTTGCCAGGAGATGCCAGTCCTTGGATAAAGACATCATACTTGGAAAGGTAGAGGGTCAGTGTAAGAGAGGAAAGCCCTCAGCAAGATGGTTTGGCACAGTGACTATAACAGTGGGCTCAAATATATCAGATGATGAGGATGGCACAGGTTCAGGTCAATTGTTCATAGGGTTGCTATGAATCATGGTCGACTCTACTTGGCAACAACCACCACCTGATTTCCAGGGTAAGTATATACAGAGAGCTTATGATTCTTCAGAGCTTCTGGGCTGGACCCTCTAGCGTTCAAGAAGCTCAATTATCTCAGATGACATGAGGACTGTCATGAAGGAGACATTCACTAACCCCCAAGCCAGCTGACCCTGCAACTCCAGTACTGGTAACCTAGCCACCATGGGCTTAGCAGAGAGGCCTACAGGAGATCTATTGATGATAGGCCCTTAGGATAGGCTATTAGACTCTTTGAGCCACGGTTGCAAAACCATACATTAGTAATATGTTGCAGACCAAGGAGTTCAATTTGGGAGAGACTGGTGGTACAGAAAGACCCAAGTGGAGTCATCCTTGGAGCAAGAGGGCTTCAAGCCTGGGCAGGGAGGCCTGAGGACCAGGTTTTCCTGAAGTCCCCAGCTCAGAAATACAAAAGGCAATGTCTGTAACTCCTCCTTTGGCCATGATGGCAGTGTCCTGAGGCAGGAAATGGAGAGCCAAATTTTTGTCCTTGCAACTCCAGGAAAGGTGAATGAGTAGCCAGGAACACCTAGCTCTAGGGCCATAGATGTCTCTTCAGCCAGACCTCACAGGTGGATCACTTTACCAGGCTTGATGAGATAAGAAATAAGTTTGTTGGAGCTCTGATGGCCTAGTGTCAAGAAGCTATGTGGTTCGAATCCACTAGATGCTCTGCTGAAGAAGGAGGGACAGTCTCCTCCTGTACCAATCAGATCCAATTAGATGGTGTACCCAACACACTAAAAAGAAATGTTTGTCAGGAGCCCTGGTGGTCTGGTGCCAAGAAGCTGTGCTGTAATCCCGAAGACACACAGTTCGAATCTACCAGATGCACCACTGGAGAAGGAGGGCAATCTTCTCCTGTGCCATTTGCATCTGATTTGATGGCATACGATAAGTAAAAAAAGAAGTAAGTTTGTCATAATGCATTCACCAACGGACTGGCTCAGGCTGAGCAAACTGCAAGGCCTAATTTAGTTGGCAGAGACCACTGAATCAGTGGACTCTGAATCAAGGACTGCCACTGTCTGAATGTTAAGTAAGAATCATTGTAATGTACTTTTGAGTCAGAACCGACTCATAGCTGACTGATGGGTTTCTGAGACTGTAAAGCACAAGGGAAAATGCCCCTCTTTCTTCTTTAGAGTTATTCCTGGGTTGAACAGACAGGGGGATTTAACACAGGAAAGGACAACCCCTCAGGATAAGATAGATTGACACAGTAACTAGGGTAATGGAGGTAGGTATATTGAGACTCACTCAGGATAGGAGAGACTTCAGAGCTATTGTACATAGGGTCACTTTGAGGTACAGGTGACCTGACAGCGGATAACAACAATGCACATTACATTCCAAATACAATTGCTAGAAAATCTTTGAATGCCAACATAAGGGAGTTACTTGCATCATGGCTGTTAAAAGTACTTATAGAAGCCAAGACACAGTATTAAAGCAACAAACATTGTTGGTGATGAGGAGAATATGTTTTTTGTTGGTTTTTTTTTTATTTTGTGTGCGTGTACCGTCAAATCAGATCTGACTGGTACAGGAGGATATTGCACCTCCTTCTCCGGCAGAGCGTCTGGTGGATTCGAACCGTGTTCCTCTGGGATTGCAGTGCAGCTTCTTGCCACTAGGCCACCAGAGCTCCCCCGAGGAGATGTTTTTAGCATTTCCTATCTAGAAATTATAATATTTAGATACACAAACATACCCTCTATGTGTTGTTTTTGTTGTTATGTGCCGTTGAGTTGCCTGTGACCCATAGCGATCCTATGTATAGCTGATCTGTCTTACTATTCTGACACACCAACCTCCATTGCCCCAGTTACTGTATCAATCCATCTCAGGGTCTTACTCTTCTGTGCTAACCCTCCACTCCAAGTGTGTATGTATTATGCCATTTTGTTACTTTTGTTTGGTGCCATCTAGTTGACTCCAATTCAAGTGCAGCAGGCACACACCTTACCGATTCTGCGCTGTCCTTACAGTCTCTGCTGTGATTAAACACTGTTGCAGTCAGTTTGTCAATCTATAAGCATATCATATTTGTTCTTCCCTAGCATCAGATGAGGTGTAGCAGCCCTTAAATAGTCATTCAGCGATCTCTGCCATGTAAATTACGTTTCCCCCGTAATTTGGTTTTCATTTGAGAAAAATTTGCTAGGGATTTGAAATGGATGTATAAAACACTGTCATTTTCCCATTTAATAAAATGTGAAACAGACTCCCACTTACGGTTTCTAGGTATAGTGTCCAACTTTTATAGAACAAATTACAGATGTGAGTGAGAAATGGCTATCTTTGGAATCTGATCACATCTCATAACCTCTGCCACTACTATATTGGTTTGAGGCAACATTATCTTCTCTGGACTGTTGCAGTAGTATCTTAAACAATACCCATTCTTTTGGGTCTTGCCCCCTGCAGTCTGTCCTTCCCATAACATTCAAAGGGATGTTCTTGAAATAGAAATCAGACCGTATAATCATCTGCTCACAACTCTGGAAGCACTCCAGAGAAAGCAGTGGCATACAAGAGCCCACTCATATGCTTCCCACCCCATTAGTTCTTTGACCTCTTCTCCTACTGGCTCTCTCCACTCGCTCCACTCCAGCCCAGCGACCCTGGCCTAATGGGTTTCCATAAACATTCTGAGCACTCTTCAGAACTTTGCCCTTTCGACTTCTGACTTTTCTGCCTGAATCACATCTTCCTCCTTTTTTTCTCCCTACCTCCCACCTCATCTAGCCCACTGCTTGGGTTAAATATATACACAAGGATCATTCCCTCAGGTCCCTCAGGTTGCCACTCAAGTGTCTTCTTATCAGAGAGCTCTTCCGGAAATACCTATGCTCCTTACCTCTCTTACTTGGCTTTATTTCTCCCACTGAAGGTCACAAATTTCAGAGTGTCAGCTCCAAAAGCAGGATTTTTTTTTATCAAAGTTTTTCAAATACATTTTTTAAAAAGATGGCAAAATATTTGCATTGAATAAGTATCCTGATCATTCATGCATAAGATATGGCCTCTGGAAATCCCTGCCTATGGGAAGACTTGCCCTTAGTCAGACAACCTCATTGCTGTCTCTCTCCTGGGTTTGGAGGAGCTGTAAATCACACAGAAGACTGTCCATCTTTCTCCAGAAGAGTGACTGGTGGATTTGAACTACCTGCCTTTAGGCTGGCTGACTCCTGAGCTCCATATTAATTAATACTCTGTCTTGGTCAAAGTCATTGCCCTGGAATCAAAACTGACTCTTAGGTGACCCTCTACCAAGTTTTTAGAGGCAGAAAATTGCAAAGAAGATGGCTCATTTTCCTCCCCTGGAGTAACTGGTGGATTCAAACCACCTGCCTTTGGGTTGGCAGTGCAACCCCTTATCCTCTAAGCCACTAGAGCGCCCTCTTTCTTTGATATTAATAAAATACTCAGAGCAGTGACTGTGAGGTCACAGGCCTTGGACTGACCTGGATTGGTTTCATAGGTCTTAGTTTTCTGTAAAACAGGAATCATAATGGTATCAATTCATTGTTGTTGTTATGTGCCATTGATTACTACTTGTAAATAGCTCCGAATCTTGCCCTATCTTAAGCCAGCCTCACCACCTCTGACACATCTGACCCCATTGTTTGACCCCAATTTTCAATCCATCCCATTCCTTACAGGCTAAAATGAAATAATCTATGTCACAGGGTTACTCTGGTACCAAGTAGACAGTTTTACACTTAGCTAATGTACGTCAGGGAGCTATGGTGGCAAAGTCCTTAGAGAATGGTGTTGCTAGCCCCAAGGTTAGCAGTTCAAACCCAGGATTTGAACTGGGTTGTCTTTCCACCCTTCTGAGCATGATGTCCTTCTCAAAGGACTTGTCCTTCCTGGCCTCATGCCCAAAGTATGTGAGACAGAGCTTCAAAATCCTAGCCTCCAAGGAGAAAGTTGGTTTCGCCCTCTTCAACACAGACCTGTTTATTCATTATTTTCTTGAAGATGAAGTTTTGATGATGTAAACATACTTCCCCTCATTAACAAAGTTGAACATGAAATACAAATCTGGTGTGTTAGTTATCTACTGGTGTGTAACACATTATCAAAAAAACCTGGGGGAGCTCTGGTGGCCTAGTGGCAAGAAGCTGCACTGCAATCCCAGAGGAACACGGTTCGAATCCACCAGATGCTCTGCCGGAGAAGGAGGCGCAATATCCTCCTGTACCAGTCAGATCTGATTTGACGGTACACGCACACAAAATAAAAATTTTTTAAAAAAAAAAACCTTAGCAGCTTAAAACAGTAATCAACATTTGTTACTTCATACTGTTCTGGTGAGTCAGGACTTTGAGAACAGCTTAGCTGGATGGTTTAGGTTGAGGGTCTCCTATGAGGTTGCAGTCATCTAAAGCATGATTGGCGCGAGATAATTTTCTTACAAAATGACCCACTCACATGACTGGCAAGTTGATACTGGCTGTTGGTAGGAGGTCTGTTTCTTGCTGTGTAGTTCTTCATAGGGTTACTTGGCACAAGTCACTGTGTCTTTTGTGACCTAATCTCAGAAATCCTGCATTGTTATCTTCACAGTATCATATCCATAGAAATTGGCCCTTTTTAGGTTATCCCTGCTCAGTGTAGGAAGAGAGTACACAATGGCATGAATGCCAGAAATTGAGGATCACTGGATGTGATTTTGAAAACTGCTATCATAGTTGGGTATTAAAAAACATTTACTATTATGCTGAGTAAACTATCTCAGTCACAAAAAGACAAATACTGCATAGTGCCACTGTTGTAGAATGGACTGACATCAGGTTTGGGGTAAGACTGAGAAAAACTGGATAAATTATGTATACTGCATTGAAACATGAGGGAGAGAACAGTTTAAAAGTGATATATAGTAGGGTATTATGGTTATCAAAGGAATCCAGAATTAAGGTTGCATAGTGGAGTGCATTGGGGGGGCAGGGAGATTGTATACCAATGAAGGAGTTTATCTTTTGCTTTTCTTCTTTTTTTTAAACTTTTTTTTTTGTTTTTTTAATTTTTTTTTATTGTATTGTTTTTACATGTACCATCAAATCAGATCTGACTGGTACAGGAGGAGATTGCCCCCTCCTTCTCCAGCAGAGCATCTGGTGGATTTGGACCTATCTTTTGCTTTTCGAAGAGAGAAGTAACTGGGAGGTTCATTAAAATTAATAAAATAAAATTTTAAAAAACAGTAAACTCCCCCTCAAAAAACACAACAAACATTTAATAGGGAAATGTTAACTAGAGAGGTGTGTTACTTTGTATGTCTGTATTCTGATAGCATTTGATGATAGTTTGGTATATGAACTCTGGGGAAGATTCTGGTGCAAATAGCTGGAAGGATGAAGCTGTCTGTCAGTGTAGATGAATGAGACTACACTCATTAATACATGTTTAGCAGACTATATTTCTACATATCTATCAGTATGTGCTTGGGAGGGTTGAGGGACAACGCAGGAGGGGAAGACCCTCTATGAGATGGA
>NW_006399871.1:880259-936634 GCF_000299155.1 Elephantulus edwardii
AGGACAGAGCAGAGTTTAGGGCTGTTGTACATAGGGTCGCCATGAGTCACCAGCGACTTGATGGCACATAACAACAACAGCAACATACCCTACTTTGGTGAGTAGTGACTGGGGTCCTAACGTCTTGTGAGCAGCCATCTAAAGTACACTATTGGTCTCTCCCTCTCTGGAGCAAAGAAGAGGGAAGAAAATCAATGACTCTTAGTCCAAAGGATTGATGTGACATAAGATTCAGTTTCTCTTACCCTGAGACCAGAATTAGATGGTGCCTGGCTGTCACTGCTGACTGCTCTGAAAGAGATCACAACAGAAGATCTCTGATAGAATGAGAGAAGGATGTGGTAATGTTGTTATGTTGAGTCACTTGGCAACCAGACGTATTGATCTGATGGAGACTGGTGACTATGGCTTCAGTCACCTTCAGGCCTGATACTGACATTATCTCTGACTTGGCTTCCAGACAAAACAGTTCTTGTTTTTGTTGTTGTTGTTGTTGTTGTTGAATGACTCATAATGACCCTATGAACAGTGGATCTGAACCCCGCCCTCTCCTGTGTCATCTTAACACTTCCTGACACATTAGAGCCCACTGCGGCAGTCACCCAGTCACCGTGTAGATGACCTGGTTGAGGATCTTCCTCTCCTTTGCAGATTCTCCACCCTTCCCAGCATCATATCCCTTTTTTTCCTCTCCTTTGCAGACCCTCCACCCTTCCCAGCATCATATCCCTTTCCAGGGACTAGCTCCTCCTAGTAACATATCCGAAGTATCATCCTGGCCTCCAAAGAACACTGAGGCTGTGCCTTCGCCAGGATGTATTTGTTCTTTTGACAGTCCATGGGACTCAGCTCTTATACCACACCACAACTTAAAGGCATCAATTCTTCTGTCATCTCTGTTCCTTGTTCAGCTCTCTGATGCATAGCAAGTGATCAGAAAGACCATGGCCTTGAGTCAGATGTATCTGATTCAATCCTCAAACTGGTATATTAATCCTCAGTAATTTGGAGAAGTCCATCACTGCAGATTTTTCCAGTGCAGTGCATCTCCTTATTTCCTGACTTCTGGTACCAACGGTGTTAATTGTGCATCCAAGAAAGATGAAGCTATTGGCAATTTCAGTCTCTTCTCCATCTATCATGATGTTGCCTGTCAGTCCAGTGGTAAAGTCTTTGTTTTCTTGACATTAAAAAGCAAATCATATTGAAGGCTACATTCCTTGATCTTCCATAACAAGTGCTTCAAGTCTTCCTCACTTTTAGCAAAAGCAAGGTTGTGTCAACTGCATAACATGTTATTGACGATGAGCCTCCCTCCGATCCTGATGCCACTTTCCTCCACATAGAATTCAGCCTCTTGAATAAGTTACTTAGCATACAGATTGTATAGGTATGGAGAGAGAATACAACTCTGATATACTTCTGTCTTAATTTTAAACCATAAAGTATTTACTGCTCTGTTCACACAACAGCCTCCTGGTCCAGGTACAGGTTTTGCATGAACACAATTAAATGCTCTGGGATTCCTGTTCTTCTCAATGTCAGCCACAACTTGTATGATCCACACAGTCCAATGCCTTTGCTTAAAAAGACAAACAATAGACAGGCCTAAAAGGAGATCAGTAACTGAGGAGGAATGTAATCCTTGGAACAATCAACTATACAAGATCCAAAGGACAGCATTTGCTCAGGGATAAAGCTCAAAAGTCAGGAAGTGCTAGGAAAGAAAGACAAATGGAAACAGGAAACACAGGATGGAGTGGGAAGAATGCTATAATGTTGTGGGAATTATAATCAATATCACAAAACAAAATATGTCTGAACCTTTTCTGGTTCATGAGCATGATGATTGGGTGTTCATGCTTTTGTGTGACCTGTGCCTCCCATAACCCTTGTTATGACAGTGTTGGCACACTACCCATCTGACATGGAAAAAACAAAGCAAAACAAAATATGTATGATTTGTTGTATGAAAAACCTGCTTGCTGCAAACATTGACTTAAATCACAAGAAAAAAGTTTGTTTTTAAGGCATCAGTTCCGCTTCAGGAAACACAACAAAAACAAAGATCTGTGGGAGGAAAAGCCCTTGTTCCATACTTTTGAGATGACTGTATGACATCCAAGAGCAAACATCTAATAGATAGTTGGTTGTGTGTGCCTCCAAAGTTAGACAAGACCCTGGGGCTAGAAATAAAAATTAGCATAATCAATATATAGAAGGAATTTATAGCCAAGAGGTTACCAGGAGTTGAGTGAAGCCAGAGAAGAGAGGAGACAGAAAAGCCCTAAGTACAACTTATATTCAATCAGAGGGACTCCCAGGTTGTTGCTGAGAACATGTAACTTCTTAGCTCCTCTGATGAGACTAGGTGGCTTATGTTTTAGTCTTTTGGGCTCTAACTCTGGTTGGGAACTGTAGCTCTTAATTATCCTAATGGACATAATTGGTGACCTGGAAAAATCCCAAATCTCTGAATAAGCTTCCTTTGCCCCTGCTTTGTATGAGGCAATGTTGGTCAGTGGTTCTGTAACCCTTGTGTTCATGCCAGGACTCAGGGTAGGAGTGACCAGCTGGCCAGTCTCTAATCCAGCTTCCTTGTCTGTCTGTTTTGTACATTGAACTTCTACAAAAGATTCATTTTTAATGAACCCATGGCTTAAAACAAAGATCACAAATGAAAGAGCCTGAAAGTCAGTTCTTTGAACATGTATATCCTGGAAGAAGACATGGTAGGTCCAGAGGACATGTTCTTAGACACTGACAAGCTATGGTCACCCAAATGCTACTGATAATTCCTTGGGCCAAAGTGCTATTTGAGGCCACTCTTCTCATGAATAGAGAGCTCTAGTAGCTTCGTGGTAAGAAATTGCACTGTTGGTGGGGGAGGGTTGGAAGGGGGGAAAAGTGCAACAATGAATGAATGGAAATCCAAAGTCTCTGTAAATTTTCATTGAAATTAATAATGAATTAGAAAAGAAATTGCACTGTCAAACCAAAGGGTCGGTTAAGACTTGTTTGTTGTTGAGTACCATAAAGTTGGAATCAAGCTATAGCTGACCCTCCAGCAGGTTTTCAGAGGCAGGTAATTGCATGGGAGGAGATTGCTCACCCTCCAGCAGAGCAGCTGGTTCCCTCAAACCACATGCCTTAGGGATTGCAGCACAGCTTCTTGCCACTAGGCCACCAGAGCTCCCTGACTTGATGGTACACAACAACTTTTCATGAATATTTCTTTTCGTATATTCATGATAAAGCCATTTGCCCAAGTTCACAGAATTAGTGAAAGACAAGTCTTACTTATTTTCATTGGTCCCTGGTCTCAGGGAGGGCAGAGGTGGGATCTGCTTTGCTCACTCTTAACACCAGTCCCCCCTGACTCTTAGCCTGCCTGCAGAACCATCTTCAGGAGGCTCCAGCAGGCCTCTGCTGCCTTCAGGCCCAGCCAGCCAGATCTCCCTTTCCCAACGTGTTCCTGCCTCTAAGGAACCCCTTTCTCAAGGCCCCTTAGCCTGCTACTCAGGGGCCCTGACAGAGGATGATTCCTATGGGGTCATTCAGCTTGGTTACTGGCTCTGAAGCTGAGGAAGGACTGGAGGGGCCAGGCTGAGTCCTTCCTGGCCATGGAATGGGCACTGAAAACTGTTGGATCTGTAGTTGCTCTTAATTGGAAGGGCATGCTGGTGCCACATTCAAAAGAGAAAAGCAAGCCTGAAAACAAACCTTTCAGTTTTGACTAATTTCTTGCTCCATAGGTACCTAAATACTGAAAAAGAACTGCCAGTGAACTGAGTCTTAATGGGAGAAGGTTGATGGTCTAATGTGGAGTAAAAGATATCAGAATACAGAGTTGATTCACTTGCCATCTTCAGGGCTTCTTCCTTGCTGTAGTCCCATTGGGCAAATTACTTATACTCTCTTATGCTCAGCTCCTTTATCTGTTGGTAGGGGCACTTGCTTCAGAGAGAAATGATCAGGACAAGACACCTAAATCCAGGTGAACTTAGCATGCTACTGTGGCACTCAATAAGGGTTAGCTGTTAAAAAAGCCCCATACAGATAGAAAATGTTACGTGTCCTTTTTTTTAATCTTTTTTTAATTTTTTTATTTTTTAATTTTAATAATTTTAATGAATATTTACAGAGATTTTGGATTCCCATTCATTCATTGTTGCACATTTTAAAGGACTAGTAGGAAGTATGCTTAAAACACAATGGGGCAACAATGGTATAAGGGGCGGGTCTCTCCACTGGTCCAGAGCCAGCTCCTGGGACAGATCCTCCAGTCCCTACATTCCAGATGAGTGTCCTTATGCTGACATTAGCCAGGGCATCTGCACAGAAACCCGGCCAGAAATTTTCATCACTTACTGAAGTTACTTAAATGAGGGGTTTGATCTTTCCTCAGTGACAGTCACGTCATTGGTTGTGGATCAAGTAGATGTAGGAAGGCCTGGGGATGGAAATCATAGTACAGGTGAGTTCTGGGCACTGTGCTAATCACTGGGTAAAGAGAGGGCCTCATCTCAACTCAACCTTAATTTTCTTGGAAGAACTGAGCACCATATTCTCAGTTGAGGAATATACTACTGTTTATTAAGTGACCCTGACAACAGCCCACCCCCATAATGCTTTTGTTTGCCCCACAGGAGAGCCCAAGGGATGGCAGCTGACATGCAGAGGAAGAGAAGCAGTGAATGCCCCGATGGCACATTGGCTCCTTCTGACGGGCAGAGTATGGAGAGAGCTGAGAGCCCCACACCAGGACTGGCCCAGGGAATGGAGCCAGGTATGGTGGAGGGCGCAGCTGCAGCCAGCTGACAGCTGGAGCAGCCATGGGGGAATCTGATTCCCAGCCACTCTTTCCCTATCACTCATTCATACATTTGTTCACTCACTCATTGACTATTTGCCAGATGCTGGGGCTACTGCAGGGAGCCAGGCTGTCTGTGTCAACCTTCCACTTTGCCTGTGTTGTGCCACTTGTCCGGTGCTGTCTGGCTGCCCATGTGTGCTCTCCTCCTTCTGTTCCCTGTATCTACAGTGAATGTCTTTGGCTCTTCCTCCTCCCCTTAGCTAGCTCTCAACTTAAATGTCACCTCTTCATAAATTAAGCCTTCCTATGACCACTCTCTGCACAGGATACTGAAATTATTTAGTAATTTTATTTATTGATTCATGTATTTCCCATCTCTCTCTGCCATACGATTATGAACTCTTGAAGGATAGGGTAATTATACCCCCAAATGTCTGTCATGTTAGAGACTCAAAATAGATTTGTTGAATTATTTTGTTAAAAAAAAGGAACAGTGACATGCTCCTTGCCCAGAGAAGCTATTGCAGTGGAATAGGTTAGGAGATATGGCCTGTGAGGTAGGGAGATATTCCTAAAGAGAGAATGAAGCCAGGCTCCTGTCTTTTAAGAGATCCCACTGTAGTTGGAGAGAATAAGTTGCCACAAAATGGAAAATATAACAGAGTACCTGAGGTTAGAAGTCAGGTGAAGAGCTAACATCTGAGCTGAACACCTGAAGGACAACAAGGAACCAGTCATTTGAGCAGGTAGAGAGATGGGACATGCTGAAGGTGTTTGAAGAGCAGATGATGAAGGCTAGTCTGACCTGGTGAATTGTGAGGGAAGCAGGCAGACCAGCTGCCACCACTGGTGTGAGATCTTACTCCTAATATGATGGTGAGAGACTGCAGGGCTAAATGCTGTGTGGCCCATGGCAGGAGGGCACAGCAGCTCCCCTAGCAGGATAGTGAAGCTAGAGTAACTCCTGTCAGGTTCGTTGCTGGAAAGGAGATTGGCCAGCAGCTTCCCCTCTAAGTACCTGTGCTTTCACCTGCAGGTGCTGGGCAAGAGGGTGCTATGTTCGTCCATGCCCGTTCCTATGAGGACCTGACTGAGTCTGAGGATGGAGAGGCATCCGGGGAGAGCCCCAAGGAAGGTGCTGGAGGGCCCCCACCACTGCCGGCAGATATGCGCCAGATCAGCCAGGACTTCAGTGAGCTGAGCACCCAGCTAACGGGTGTGGCCCGAGACCTGCAGGAAGAGATGCTGCCTGGAAGCTCAGAGGACTGGTCAGAGCCCCCAGGGGCAACTGGGCGGCCAGCCACAGAACCCCCCAGGGAGGGTACCACTGAGGGGGATGAGGAAGATGCTACTGAAGCATGGCGCCTGCATCAGAAGCACGTCTTTGTGCTGAGCGAGGCAGGGAAGCCTGTGTACTCCCGCTATGGGTCAGAGGAGGCACTCTCCAGCACCATGGGTGTCATGGTAGCCCTGGTGTCCTTTCTGGAGGCAGACAAGAATGCCATACGCTCCATCCACGCAGGTGAGCTCCTTGGGGCTGGGAGCAGCAAGGGCACCTCATGTCAGGTTAACTCATAGCAGGCTTAGCATCCCTATGAACTAGAAAACTGGAATGTATTATATGTCCAAGGGCAAGTCTACCTCTCTGAGCCTTAAAATCCTCATCTATACGTAAGATGATAGCATTGCCTGCCTCATGGAGTTGCTGCGAGGCCAACAGTTCTTCTAACTTGGAAAGGTTAAGAATCTTGAGGGAAGGTGAGAACCCCGTCTAATCCTTGCCAGCTGATTTACCACTTGGGAGGGGGAAACAGAGAGCCATGAACATGTGTTTTTCAGAAATACATCCATGTTTTAGCAGGAGCCAGTCTATGCAGCAATTGGCCTGAACAGCCTTGAATCCCACAGGGAAATGGGGCAGTGGGCTACTGTTTTAATCCTTATAATCCTTAAGCCCCTACTGTGTGCAGAGCACTGAGCCAGGGTGGAAAGGAAGTAGAAGGATTTGGGCTGTATAAAAGTGGGCTCCACGGAGGGCCAACCTGAGAGGGCTTTTCCTAGAGGATTTAAAGCTAACATCCCTCCACCCATCTTCAGATGGCTACAAGGTGGTGTTTGTGCGCCGAAGCCCGCTGGTGCTGGTGGCCGTAGCGCGCACGCGGCAGTCGGCACAGGAGCTGGCTCAGGAGCTGCTGTACATCTACTACCAGATCCTGAGCCTTCTCACCGGTGCCCAGCTGAGCCACATCTTCCAGCAGAAGCAGAACTACGACCTGAGGCGCCTGCTCTCGGGTTCAGAGCGGATCACTGACAATCTGCTTCAACTCATGGCCCGGGACCCCAGTTTCCTGATGGGCGCAGCCCGCTGCCTGCCGCTGGCCGCAGCTGTGCGTGATGTCGTAAGCTCAAGTTTGCAGCAGGCAAAGGCCCGTAGCCTCGTCTTCTCCATCCTGCTGGCCCGCAACCAGCTTGTGGCGCTGGTGCGTCGCAAGGACCAATTCCTACACCCCATCGATCTGCACTTGCTTTTCAACCTCATTAGCTCCTCTTCGTCCTTTCGTGAGGGTGAAGCCTGGACGCCCGTGTGCCTGCCCAAATTCAACTCTGCAGGCTTCTTCCACGCACACATCTCTTACTTGGAGCCTGATACTGACCTCTGCCTGCTGCTGGTCTCCACTGACCGAGAGGACTTCTTTGCGGTTTCTGACTGCCGACGCCGCTTCCAGGAGCGCCTGCGGAAGCGCGGAGCCCACCTGGCCCTGCGGGAGGCCCTACGCACACCTTACTACAGTGTGGCCCAAGTGGGTATTCCGGACCTCCGCCACTTCCTCTATAAGTCAAAGAGCTCAGGACTGTTCACCAGGTGAGGGAGGACCATGTGGGCACTGATTGGGGAGGCAGATGCATTGGGTCAGGTGATTCTGTGGGCCCTGGTGTCTTGAAGCTGATGCCCCCTCCCCCCCCACCCCAAATGTCCCAGTATGGTCCCAGGCATTCAGCTTTTCCATCACTGCCCTCCCTGGTGCATACACCTCTTTACTTTATCTACTTCATTACCCAAAAGTCCTGGGTATGGCCAATACCTAGGAAGGATGCTAGAACAAAGGTGTCCTGGGTCCTTTATCCTGCAACACCTATGTCTTGGGCCTCGTTTTAGTCCAGCCCAGAATATACAGCCACTCCTCTACCTGCTGTCTTGATCGAGAGGCTGGGCTTGGCCTGGGGGACAGGTGTAGCAATTTCTCCTCTCTTTATCTTTTGACTCAGAGAGTTCCTAGCTCATCTTTCCTCCATTCCAGATCTGTCACTTTTCATTCTCAGTCTTTGACACCTAGACTCAGATTGGACAATTCCAAGGGAGGGTCAGAAAAGACACCATGAACTTAGAGGTTGGTGGATGAGCATCTGCAGAGTATGACACATGAAACAGTCTCTCTGGCTAGAAATTGTTTCTAGAGTCCCAGAGAAGACAATAGGAGTTACCGTTACCCCTTGCCACTGCCCTCCCGCCCATAGCCCTGAGATCGAGGCCCCCTACACAAGTGAAGAGGAGCAGGAGCGGCTCTTGGGCCTCTACCAGTACTTGCACAGCCGTGCCCACAATGCCTCCCGGCCACTCAAGACCATCTACTACACAGGACCCAATGAGAACCTCTTGGCCTGGGTAAGGCAGCCCTGGGCAGAGCAGCCCAAGGTTCTTGCTGGGGTTCTTGGGCAGGGCTATAAGGGATCACCAGTCTCGATGACCACCCTGTGCCCCCTTCTCCAGGTGACAGGTGCCTTTGAGCTCTACATGTGCTACAGCCCCCTGGGGACCAAAGCATCGGCCGTCAATGCCATCCATAAGCTGATGCGTTGGATCCGCAAAGAGGAAGATCGCCTCTTCATCCTCACACCCCTCACCTACTGATGGGAATGTATGCAGGCCCAAACTTCCTGGACCTGTTGGGATGTGGGCAGCCATGAGAGCCTCCAGGTGGGGCTAGCCTTTTCTTACCCAGCCAGCAGGCAGGGACTGTGGCTTGGTGTGTGCATTAAAGTGCTTTGAGAAATACATTTTTCAGGTCTGGTTCTGTGTGTCAGCCAGCTATTGCACTCACATGAATAGGAACTGAATTGCACATTTGGGTCTCACCCCTATTCCATTGCATCAGGCCACACTGGCATCAGGCTATACATGCTGAGAATCAGGCCTTGGACCTGTTTTGATTCCCTTGAAACCATGCTACATGTAAATGGTTCTTAGGTGTTCCACAGACCTTTTCATCCACAACCTCATCCCTTTATTCAGTGTAGTCTATGATGCTTCCCTCCTTAGGTGGGGCCCCAGCCTCAGACCTCAAAGGACCCAACCACTTTAGGAGCCCTGGCCTTACAGGTTACTGTAGTTCAGCAGTAGTTTTACAATTTGTAAAATTAATGTGAGATTATTTATAAGAAGTCTCAGTTCAGCGTAGTCCCAAATGCTTAACTTGCTGTATAAATTCATAATTTCTAACATTAACAGCTCCATCCATGGCTCAGTTCCCCAATTCCTCTATGGCACTTGGGTTCAGTGATTTGCTAAAAGGTCTCTCAGAGACTCAGATAGATCCACCAGGAAAATTACTCACATGACTGTAGATATGCAGGCTGGTTTTGGAGAAACTGGTAATCTTGAGCCAGGATCCTGTAGACTGTCAGTTGTGGCACAACTAGATGGCAACTGTGGGTGAGTGATGCAGGCTGATAGTGTGTAGACTGATGAGCAATGAGCCAGGATCCTATAGACTATCAATTGTGGTGTGACTGGATGGGACTGTGAATGATGCAGGCTGGATGCTGTGTCCTAGGCGAGCAGTCTACAAGAGAAGGTGCTTAGCACTGAGGTCCCCTGAGCTTATATAAGCCTCTAATAGAGTGGGGCTTTATCCCATTCTAATCCTTTTTCCTTAATAAAATAATTATTTCTGCACAAAGTAATGATTGGCTTGGAAAGATATCTGACTAATAAACCTTAGATACCTAGAAGCAGGAATTGAGCAGAGAGGGACAGAGAAGTGCAGGTTTTGAATCTGAACCCTAGCGTGAGTGGGTGCCCATTGCTCAGTGACACATTCAGAGACCAGCCTCCCTATAGTCCACAGGCCTCTGGAGAAACTCTCCTTGCTTAGACCTTCCTGCAAAAGGTTATCCCTAACTTCCTTACCTCCAATGAGCACATTCGTTGGAATGGTGGAAAGACCCAGCTGACCTAAGGGCAGGAATAAACCCTACTCTGAAAGGGGCCAAGTCCTCTAAGTAGACCTAAGGTATTCCTCAGGAACTATGTTCCTGGCCTGGTCAAGACTATGTGGGTACCATGAACATCCCAAGGGACTCAAGTGAAGGCCTGGCCCTGTTTACCATGAACCACTTTTGGGCAGAGCCCAGGACATGGTATAGAATGTGCATCTTGCTTAGAAACTCTTCCTGGCTGTGTTACCACTGTCTCTCTGGCCAGGGAAAGTAAAAGGCCTGGGAAGTGTTTATGTCTTCTGCATGTTGTCTTCATACTATTACAAGAGTACATTGGAATGATTGGACTTCACTGACTTCATTGGAAGAACTGGGATTCACTGGGAAATGGAAGCACAGTCCCCATTTGACCCCACCCCAAATCACAAAGGAACAGGCTCATGCCTCAAGGTCCCTGGGAACACCCACAGGCCTGGTCAGTGCTGCTTGCCTTGCATACTTGCCTTTGGTTTTCTTTATTTTCCTGTTTTTGCCTCTGGCCTGGGCACCAAACAACTGAATGCTACCAGGTTGTCACTGACAGCAGCTGGTGTTCTAGTGAGCAGTCAGCCACTAAGTGCCTCTGCCAGCTTCCCTGAAGCCTGTAGGATCATGTAGTTTCTCTCTAATTTGGCACCTAGTTCTGGGTGGGGGCAGCAGAGGGGACTCACAGTTAGATGAGAACAATGGGGCACTTAGGAGAGGTCCACTTTTGGGGTCCAGGGAGAGAGGAAGGGCAAATACGAGAGGCACTCCTGGTGGAGGACCTTGGAAAAGAATCTAGTGTGATGGTTTGTAATCAATCTAGAGGAATCCTCAAGGCCTTGGGTTCTGGAATTGCAGATAAGTCTAGCAGTGGGGAACCCTAGACAGCTTCAAAGCTGTGGAGTGATGTGGTCATATTTTGAGTAGAGAGAAT
Source organism: Elephantulus edwardii (assembly GCF_000299155.1). Taxonomy (NCBI): domain Eukaryota; kingdom Metazoa; phylum Chordata; class Mammalia; order Macroscelidea; family Macroscelididae; genus Elephantulus; species Elephantulus edwardii. The sequence continues at coordinate 891,251 of NW_006399871.1, forward strand.
TTCCTCTCACAGCTACTGAAATCTCTTGGAATTTGGAGAGAAAGGCTGGACTAGGTCCTCAGGAGGAAGAGTATCTGAAGGGAAGTGGGAACTTCAGGAGGACCTCTCTATAGGCAGCCTGTTGAGTTCTTGGGAGCATATTTGTGCTCACCGCTGCAGGACCCTGTTAGCTGTCCGACGCCCTTCAGAATGCTTCCCCACCTCCCACGTGATGAGCAGGTGGATGAAGAAGGAAGGGGCACCAGTGGCGGTTGAGAGCCTCGGCCTCCTGGGAGGGGCATTGGCCCGAGGTCATCCATGTGCATGCCACATGGGGGCAGTAGAGGACCAATTGACAACTGCTGTGCCCCTGCCCCAAAAATGGGGTGGGCGGGACAAGCAAGGAGCGCTGATGAAGCCTGGATCCAACCCCAGGAGACTCCAGACGTCCCCTTGGCGGGGTGGAGATCGCAGGGAAACTGTTTCATTTCAGTTTTGCACTGCATGACTATCTTTAGACATGTCCACTGAACGCAGGGACCACGCCTTGCTTTTTGCTGGCGTTTATTCATTTCCGGGCCAATTCTGATTGAGTAAGGGAGCTTGTTTAAAGTTGCCTCAGTGGCAAAGTTCTCCCTAAACTGGGTGTGGCTGCCGCCCACTGTTTTCTTTATGAGCGGGTGAACGCAGGAGTTCCTGTCTGGAGGGTGAGGGGAGAGGAGAGGGCCTACTCAAGAATCCAGAGTGAACTGTATCAGGTTGGGTTTAGAGCCCCAAAGCTGCAGAACCCAGGGGACTTCTGGCACCAAAACCCCTGGTTCAGGAAGGCTTCCTGGAGAAGCTTCTAGAGGAAGAAGGCGAAAGATGCTCCTGGATGAGGGACACCGTTTACAAAAGCTAAAGGAATATGATGGCACAGTGGTTAAGCACTTGGGTACCGAATGAAAAGTTGGTGGTTCAAACCCACTTGATTACTCTCACAAAGAAAGCCCTGGTGATCTGCTTTGTAAATATTGTTGTTATGTACTGTCAAGTCGCCTGTAACTCATAGCGACCCCATTATGTACAACAGCTCTAAACCCTGCCCTATCTCTTGATAGTGTTATTGTCTCTGACACACCTACCCCCAATTAGCCCAGTCACTGAATCAATCCATCTCATTGAGGGTCTTCCTCTCTTGTGCTGTCCTTCCACCCTCCCAAGCATGATATCCTTCTCCAAGGACTGGTCCCTCCTTGCAACATGTCCAAAATGTGTCAGACAAAGCTTCAGAATCCTTGTCCCCAAGGAGCAACCTGGTTTCACTCTACCACCTACAATATTCTGTGGGGCAGTTCTGCTTTGTCACATGAGGTCACTAGGAGTTGAAATTAACTCAGTGGCACCTACCAACAATTGACTGGGGTGTCTAGGAGTTTGTAGATGGTAGATGCTGGAGTGGAGACTGAATTGTATCAGGCTGGGGGCTCTTCTGTGCATTCTACCCCACCTTACCCCTGGCAACCATGTTTCAGGCCCAGTGTAGCTTCGCTTCCCTCCAAGGTCTGTGCCAGGCTGAATGAGGGGTTGTCAGGCTGAAATTGTCTTCCAAAATCCCCTTCTAGTGTTGAGGGTGCAGTTCAGACACAGGAGCTGTTAAGGTCCAGTTACGGAAATGATGAACGACTTACACCCCCCCACTCCACAGAAACTAGAGGGAGAGCCACTTACTCAGACCTAAATCCTCTTTTGCACAAACTGAGGGGCTAAGTCCTGACAAGGCTTACAGAGCAGGTTTAGAAGCTTCTGGAGAGTCAGTGCTTATAGTGGAGGAGGGGGGCTAGGTCCTGGAGCAGGGCTGGGAAGCTGGCTCTGTGAGTTTTGTTACACATGCCCTACAGCTGAAGCATCATTCCAGGGCCCCAAACTGTGGTTGGTCCTCTAGATAGTCTGCCCTTTGTGTAACTCCAATATTCAACCACCAGTCTATGCCCATTCCAGAGCCTCCTACCATTCGGAATGGGCAAGGAGCAACACACCATCTACTGATATCATCCTGCCATGCTCAGCCAATGGCAGGCCCACTGGAAGCACACATCAGCCTCTGATACCATCCACAGCCCACAGTGGGCCCCATCCCACAGAGAGCAGTGTCTGCTTGTGTTGGATGTATCCTTGGTTTTTGCTCCTCACTTCTCAGTGGACTTCTCAGGCCCCTCGCTGCCACGGTCACCAAAGTCCGTGTGAAGTTAGGAGTGTAGCTAGAAACTGGTTTCATGGGGAGAAATTGTGCCCTGTTCATTACTGGAGCTGAGGTGACTCAATCTTCCGACTCCCATCTCCTCCTTATCAGGAGGCCAGGTGTGGAATGGCTCGAACTTCTCCCAGGGCCACTCCCCACACACACCCATACACCGCTGAGAAAATGGTTCCCAAGAATACGTGCAAGACTTCCAAAGGCAGGGAGAGTCCGGGAGGTGGAGGAGCTGACCCTGGCCAACTTTGAAGACTACCTCGCCCTGGCTCCGCCCTCGCTCTGGCCCCGCCCGCCCACCCCGCCTTCTGGTAGACTTCGCCCTGCTCCTGGTTTTAGAGCTCAGTTGGAGCAGTGGGAGAGTGGCTAATCCTTTCTCTTGATCCTGTCCGCTCGCCTTAGTTTCTTCTGAGACCCGAGAGCAGGAGTGGGGCGTGCTGCCCCGGGACTCTCCACTAGGTGCTGGACACTGGCCCAGCCCAGATCTTCAGTTCACTCCCAAGCCGGTGCTTCTGGAGCTCCTAGCGAACTCCCAGCGGGGCCTCGATGGCACACCTCCAGCTGCCGTCACCACAGCCCTACCTACTGCTGCCGCTGCTCCTGCTGCTGCTGCGCGCGCCACCCCCGACCATGCCCGCGGCGGACCAGTGCCAGGGGAGCTGGCAGTGTTCGCGGATCCCCTACACTGCCTCCCGCAACTTTGATGTGCAGTACTCAGTGCCCAGCTTCTCGGCCAGGGGCCCCATCCAGGCTGTGGCGACCTTCGAGGACCAGGATGGAAGTGCTGTTTTTGTGGCCACGCGCAACCGCCTGCACGTGCTGGGGCGCAGCCTCAAGCTTGTCCAGAGCCTGGTGACGGGCCCCGTCGGGAATCCTGATTGCCAAACATGCTCAGCCTGTGGTCCGGGTCCTTATAGCCCCCCAGGCGACACAGACACACAGGTGCTGGTACTAGAGCCGGTGCTGCCCGCCCTGATCAGCTGCGGCTCAACCCTCCAGGGCCGCTGCTTCCTGCATGAGCTGGAGTTCGGCGAGGACACTACCGTGCGCCTGATGCCGCCAGCCTGCCTCTTCTCTGCCCACCAAAATCAGCCTGATCACTGCCCTGACTGTGTGGCCAGCCCGCTGGGCACCCGAGTGACTGTGGTCGGACAGGGCCAGGCTTCCTACTTCTACGTGGGATCGTCTCTGAATGCAACAGTGGCCGCCAGCTTCAGCCCGCGTTCGGTGTCCATCCGCCGCCTGAAGGCAGACTTCTCTGGATTTGCACGTAACTTTGTGTCGCTGTCAGTGCTACCTGAGTATCTCTCCTCCTACCGCATAGAATATGTGTACAGCTTTCACGCTGGAGCCTATGTATATTTCCTGACAGTGCAGCCAAGCAGCCTGCGGGCCGCACATGGCGCCCTGCACACACGCCTGGCTCGGGTCAGCGCCACTGAACAAGAGCTGGATTACTACCGTGAACTTGTCCTACACTGTAATTTTGAGCCTAAACGCAGGCGCAGGGGGGTCCCCAAAGGCGGACAGATCTACTCAGTACTGCGGGCAGCCCACACAGCTCCTGTGGGCTCCCTGCTGGCCGAGGAGCTGAGTATTGCAGAGGGTCAGGATGTGCTATTCGGGGTCTTCACAGGGATCAGGGATCGTGGTCCAGGAGAAGGTCCCAACTCTGTCGTCTGTGCCTTCCCCATTCGCCTGCTGGATTCTCTCATTGAGGAGGGGGTGGAAGGGTGCTGCCAGGATCCTGTGCACCCTGGAATCCGGAGAGGCCTTGACTTCTTCCAGCTGCCCAGTTTTTGTCCTAATCCGGTAAGGACTATTTCCCTTTTCCATCTGAGGGAGTCTGAGAGGGGAGGGCAAACAAGGAGAACCTTCTTCCACTTGGTTCCTTAGAGCTGGGGGATGAGGTGGGAGATTAGACAAAAACCACACAATGGAGCTCCGCCCCCCCATTCTGCCCATCTTGCTCTTTTACTCCCCGACTCATTACACTCTGATTTGTTAAGGTCGTTTTCTTTGCTATGTGAGGCCTGAATTGTATTGCATCACAACTGTCTGTCTCTGCCAAATACAGCTTGAAAAGTCTCAGTACAATGGTAGACCTCCCTACCACCTCCCTGGCCACCTACCCACCAAGCACACCTTCAGGAAGCTTACACACTGTTTGATAAAGGTTACACGTACCCACATGCAAACAGTTCCCTGACATGCACAAACACTCAGGCAGATACTCTAAGACTCACACAAACACATCCAACAGCTGGCGGTTTCACTTTCCCAGAGGGAGCACTTGTTTTGCTCCACTTTCCAAAGAGGGTGGGGCAAGAGTTTTAAGACCAGACACCCCTACAACCCTTGCTTCCTTTTGTATTCCTGTCCCCAGATTCCAGACACCCCTACAGCCCTTCACTTCCTTTTGTATTCCTGTCCCCAGATTCCAGGAAGTTTCTTGGTCTTTGGAAGCTGGAAGCTTGTTAGGGAATCCATGTGTGTCCTGACTTTCGCAGAACAACCCATCCTTGATTGTTCTCAAGGGAGTGTTTGGGAGAAGGCCTGGAAGCTTGCAGAAGGCTCTGTCTAGGCTCGTGCAGGGAATGAGCAAAGGCCTAGCAGGATCTTATTTGAGTTGGTTTACCAGAACAGAGTCCTAGCTGTTCTCTGGACAACTGCATAATTGAGGCTCCAAGTTGGGAAGGGCTCAGATTATGCTTCATTCCAGCAACCTATGCCCAGGTGCTTTCCAGCCATGGTGTCAGGTAATTTGAACACAACAAAAAAGGACTTAATTAAAATACTATGCTGAGGACAAAGTAAAACCCAATCTTAAAGCCATTGGAACAGTTCCAGCCAAAATCAAACCAAGGAAATGGAGTAAATACAGCACTGGATATGGTTTTTCAGTGAACCCAGGCTTTGGCAGTCTTGTGGCTTTGGCTATGCTGTGACATTCTTCACTCACTCCTTCCAAGCCCCTGTTGATGCTAGAGAGGTGGGCAGAGAAATTATACCCAGGAGATGGCAGTTCTTCAGCATCCCTCTCTCAGATGAGTCAGTTTGGGTCAAAGGGGCCCTGCTGTTGGAAACTCAGCTAGACCTGGCTGTCCTCTATGTCTTCCTTCCAGGAAGTCAGAACCTTTCCCTGACTTGGCTAGTGGTTAGTGGGTCAGTAAACACTCAGCACAGCAGAGCAGTGCCAGGCTTTCCTAATCTCAGGCCCTGCCCACAGGCTGGCAAGCCTCATGGGAGGTGTGGGACTCAAATCTGTACAATCTTTGTACAGTGGCTTTGAGCATGCAGCCACTGGGCAGAAACCCTGTTGGTATGGCAGGGTGGAAGTCTGGGGGAGTCACCATCCCACATACTCTCCAATATGAGGCACTGGGCACTTAAGTAAAGGTGTTTTGTGTTGTGTGTTTTTGTTTTTGTTTTCCAGGATCTAAACCCATTCCCTCCCTACCCCTTCATCCCTAAAACCTGGGAACCTTGGGCCTACAGGCAGGCAGGCAAAGGTGTGGCCTCTCTCCAGCCCCACCTGTCCTTGAGTCATGTTGACAACACCTAGCTGGCTTCCTGCTAGGCAGAGGCCCCTCATCCACCTGAAATGAGGACAGAGTCACAACCTGCACCCACCCACCTACCTGTGGGACAGGCCCAGTGTGTAGAGGGGGTCTCTGGACCTTGTCCTGGCTCCCAGGCTTTCGGATCGGCCCTGAGGGCTCAGGACTGGGGCTCCAGCTTGATGAGGAAGGGTCTGAGCATTTGAGGCTACTGAGCCTGGACCCCTGGGCCCCTGAACCCCTTTGTTGTTATCTTTTTTCTTTTCCTTTTTTCCCCCAAAAGAAAAACCAGCTCTATTTCAATGAGCATTATTGGATTTCAAATTTCTTCTTTCATTTCTAAGGAGATTCTTGTATTGTTGTGTGCTGTGATAAGGGGCTGAAGTAATCATTTTTATCTTTCTACAAGAAAAGTTTGGTACACCAATCTCAATGGAATTTCTGGGAACTATCAGAGAATTAATGGCAAATTTATTCATTCACTCATTGTCTTCAAGTCATAACTTCCTCATTCCTGATCTGCTAGTGAGGTTTTTGGAGACTATATGTAATATGGGAGGGCATTGCCCATTTTTTTCCCATTGGAGCCACTGGTAGGTGGATTTGAACTGCCAGAGAGGTGCCACTTAATGGATTGTTGTTGTTATGTGCTGTTATCTTTAGTTGCCATTGTTTCAGTTCTGACTCGTGGTGACCTCATATGTACAAAGTAGAACTGTTTCATAGAATTTTTAAGACTGTAACCTTTCAGAAGCAGATTGCTAAACCTCTCCTCTGAGGAGCCTTTGGGAGGATCTAATCCACCAACCTTTAGGTTAATACTTAACTACTTGTGCTTCCCAGAGACTGGCACCACCTCCATCCAGTCCCATTACTTGGCACTCACACTCTAATTTCCTAGTTTCCCAGAAGCTTTTAAAGTCCCTCCCTAGGACATTGGTTGCAGCCTCAAACTTTCCCCCTGCTGAGTAAGATCAGGGAAGGGGCTCCTGTCTCCTGGTACCAAGGCCTTTGGGTCTCCATTATCCTGTTTGTATCCTAAAGGAGGAACAGAGAGTGACTTGAAGTTCAGAAAGAACTTGGAGTCTCAGGGGGAGGAACACTGCCACTAGCTTGTGCTGACTGTTTAGCTCAGAGTCTCTGACTCCTTGTGCAGGTGAGGAAATTGAGGCCCCACAAAGAGACACATGTGCTAAAGTTCATTCAGTGAGGCAGGGCAGTCAGCAGACAGTGTGAGAAGATTCTGGTAAAGAGCTCAGGCTTCAGACCTGAATCTTCTTTTCAGATACTTGAGCCCATTCCTGCAGTTATTGTGCCAATCCGTCTCATTGAGGCTCTTCCTCTCCCAAGTCATCATCTGAGGTGCTGAGAATGGCACAGGATGGGCCACGGTTCAGATCTGTGGTTCACAGGGTTGCTATGAGTCATACTCAATGGCACTTAACAACAAACAACTTCTTTTCCTGAGGCTCTCAGGCCTTGGGCAGGTGACTAAATCTCTCTGAGTTTGTTTCCTCACCTGTAAAGGGGGAGTGGTAAGAGTGGGGTTGTGAGGACACAGAACTGGGTTGGGACTGTAAGACTCAGTAACGTTATCACAATGAACATGCTAAGTAGAGGAGATAAGAGAAACCAGCTTTCCAGCTTAGGCCTCCTTCTCTGCTGCCTGTAAGATCCAAGAGCATGGAAACAGCCCAAATGTCCAACACAAAGGAATGGATTGAGAAATTATGGTACATTCACACAATGGAATACTATGTAGCACATAGGAGCAATAACTTTGTAAACTATTATCTAACTTGGGAGGGACTGGAGAGCTTTATGCTGAATGAACTAACTCAGTCCCATAAAGATAAATATTGTATAAAACGGTTATTGTAGAATGAGTATAAGAATCCAGGAGGGGTGAGAGAGGCTGGAAGCAGAGGGATGTGTATGTACAGGGGAAAGGGGGGATTGGGTTGGGGGATTAATCATTGGGTTGTACAATTTGATAGGTGGGGGTGAGGGAAATTGAAAGAATTTGTTCAAATTTGTATTTGAATTTTGTAAATAAACTAGCAGAAAAATTAAAAAAAGATCCAAGAGCACGGGATACTGGCAGCCTTTGGATCTTCTCTAGTGAGGCTGAGTAAGAGGTGACAGTCCTGGGCGTCTGTGATCACTGACAGGCCCCAAGGGATCACTATGTGGGAATGAGCCTTGACTTTTCCCCATGTCCTTCCCAGCCTGGCCTGGTGGCACCCAGCTCCAACTTCAGCTGCTATCAGTTCCCACTGCTGGTCAGCAAAAGCTTCACTCCACGTGTGGACCTATTCAACGGGCTGCTGGGAACAGTGCAGGTCACTGCATTACATGTGACACGCCTGGGCAATGTCACTGTGGCGCACATGGGCACAGCTGATGGGCGTATACTACAGGTGAGTACCTAGTCCCCACATGTTCCTAGATCTGAGTTCCCATCCCCATTCCCATCCCCCTTTTGTACACAGCTGAACTGTCCTAGGTGGAGCTGGATAGATCTTCCAGTTACTTGCTGTACATTTCCAATTTCTCGCTGGGCAACAATGGACAGCCCATTCAGAGGGACATCAGTCGTCTTGGGGATCACCTGCTCTTTGCCTCTGGGAACCAGGTAAGGTATGCCAGCGTCAGGGGCTGGGGCCAGGACTGTGGGAATATGGCCTCCCCACCCAAACCAGAGAAGCTTTGGCAAAGCCAGGCTCCACTACTTCAACTTGGAACAGAATCAGGGAATCTATAAAAAAAATAGCTAGGCTTTTTACCTTAACTACTTCTGAGTCACACATCTACCACCTCAAGGTCTTCCAGGTTCCCATCCGAGGCCCTGGCTGCCGACACTTCGTCACCTGTGGGCGCTGCTTACGGGCTCAGCACTTCATGGGCTGTGGCTGGTGTGGGGACATGTGTGGCCGGCAGCAGGAATGTCCCAGCTCCTGGCAACAGGATCACTGCCCACCTGAACTCACTGAGGTATGTATGCTTTCCCCAGCGTAGGCAAGGGGCCTAGAGTGGGAGTTAGCAGGGCTTACCCATGACTTCTCAGGCTTATAAGGAAGATACACTTACTTGGAAGAGGGAGTAACACAGGCAAATACTTGGAGGCAGGAAAGTGCTTAAGCATTTGAATTCTAGCAGGTGACCCAGAGTGACTGGAGTGTGGGTTGGGCAAGAGGTTTGGTAAGAAAGACTTGGCCAAGCAGACAGATCTGAGGTAGCTTAGGTCTACATGGAGTAGTGTAATAGACATGGACTATTTTTTCCTCTCTTCAGTTCCACCCCCACCGTGGACCCCTAAGGGGCAACATGACTCTGACGCTGTGTGGCTCCAATTTCAAACTGCACCCTGCTGACTTGGTGTCTAAAGGCATGCATCGGATCACCGTGGGCCAAAGCCCTTGCTGGCTGCTGCCCAAGGACACCTCTACCATCAGGTACAATTTGGCCCCTGTCGTCCTTCTATCCCTACTGGGAGACCAAGAAAGCCCCTTCCTTGGGAGACACTATTTTGTTGTTATCTGGGCCAAGGAGATATGAAGCCATTTGCAGGTCTGTAGTGGCTCTAACTTCTGTGTCTGGGGAGATATTTATTCATTTCTAAGCCTTCAAGTGCCCTACCCCTCTGATGAGTCCTGGACCAGGCAGACTTGTTCTCTGCCCATCAGATCTTTCCTATTCCAGAAAAGGACACTGGAGATGTCATCTCTGGGCTCAGAAGAGGCCTGTGACTTAGGGCAAGAATATTGCTAGGTCTGTGTGACCCTTCACTGACATCAGGGCTCCTTCTATGTCTAGATCAATGATCCCTAAGGGCTTTATAGAGGAACTCGAGTGTGAGCTGGAGCCCTCGGGTGTGCAGGCAGCTGGACCTGCCAGCATCAGCCTCACTGTGGTCAACGTGACAACAGGCAAGCACTTCCGGGTAGACGGGACCTCTGTGTTGCAAGGCTTCACTTTTGTGGTAAGACTACCTTGTCCTGTCTGTGCCTGGGGCTGGCTGGGTAATAAGAGCAAAGAATGGCATGGACAAGAGGACCTATGCCAGCTAAGCCATCTCTTTACCTTTTTAGGAGCCAGTGCTGACAGCTGTGAAGCCCCTGTTTGGCCCAAGGGCAGGGGGCACCCTCCTTACACTTGAGGGTCAGGATCTGTGTGTGGGTACCAGCCGGGTTGTGCTGGTGAATGGGACTGAGTGCCTACTAAAACAGTAAGTGCCAGGAAGCAAGGGGATGGGAAGAGGCTCTGGAACCCTGTCCAGGGGAGTCCTCACCAGTGGGAACCTGGCTACCTGTCAAGGAGAAGGGAGGGGGACTTAGATATTGACAATGTGGGATTGGGATCCATGGAGAAGGATCTGGTGCTGACTCCAGGAGCAGAGGTGACTTGTCTCTGCACGTACGTTGGCAAAGGTTGGCAAGAGAGTCCACTGCAGAGTCTATGGGTTCTGGCCAGAGCTGTGGGGGACCTGTTCCCTCTCTGCCCTCTTGGGGTTCTTACTGAAGCCACCCTATCTTTTCTATACAAAGAGTATGGGCAGGGGAGAAATGACCAAGAGAAAAACTGGGAGTAATGGTCACACCCCAGGAGGAGATGAGCCTGGCCACCACACAAGGGTGCTCCTGAGCCCAATCCCCGTTCTGCAGGGTCAGCGAGGGGCATCTTGTATGTGCCACACCGCCTGGAGCTGCCACGGCCAGAGTTCCCCTTCACCTGCAGGTGGGGGGTGCCAATGTGCCCGGCTCCTGGACCTTCCATTACCGGGAAGACCCCATTGTGTTAGGCATCAGCCCCAACTGTGGCTACATGTAAGTGCCTCCCTGTCTACGTTGGCTTCTGAGGAGTGAGGGACTCAACCTCTAAAAACTCCTCAAGCCCACCACCCCACTCCTCACCCCCAGCGGCTCACAGGTCACCATCCAGGGCCAGTACCTGACTTCTGCCCAGCACTTGCTGTTGTCATTCCATGATGGACTTGGGGCAGTGGAGAATAGGGTGAGTGGATGCTGAAAGTGCAAAAGCAGACACCAATCAGGAGGGAGGAAAGCTTAGGTTCTAGTCCCACCCCAGGCTGAACTGAGAAGACTGGGGTCCTCAGAGGTAGAATGCCTGGCTAACCACCCTTGTTTTGGACTCCAGCAGTGTGAAGGGCTGCTTCCAGAGCAGCAAAAGTGCTATGTCCCTGAATACATGATCCCAAGGTCCCAGGAGTGGATGCTAGGGAACCTGAGTGTCCGGGGGGATGGAGCTGCTGGCTTCACACTGCCTGGCTTTCGCTTCCTGCCCCCACCTCATCCACCTAAAGCTCACCTGGCCCCCTTGAAGCCTGAGGAACATACTATTAAGTTCCAGGTAGGTGAGGGAGATAGCTGGGAGGTGAGCACCAAGGGGAGTTAGGGCAGAAGCCTCCACAAGGAAGATGGGAGCTATGGCCGGTCCTCCTGATCATCTCTGCAGTATATTGGACTGAGTGACGTGGCTGACTGCATGAATGTGACCGTGACCGTGGCCGGTGAGAGCTGCCAGCATGAGTTCCGGGGGGAAGTGGTCATCTGCCCCCTGCCCCCGTCCCTAGAACTTGACAAGAACGGTGCCATGCTACAGGTAGGTAGCCCTACTGGCTTTTCACAGTATATTTGGGTCAATCAAAAGACTGGAGGCTGAGCCTGAGCTTCCACCTGCCCCTAGGTCTGCGTAAATGGTGTGTGTCATGAGCTGGGCAAAGTGAGGCGCCTGGGCCCACAGGGGCTCCCACAGGGTGTACTCCTTGGTGTCCTGCTGGCCCTGCTTCTGGTTGTGGGTGCCCTGGTCACCGCTCTGGTCTTCAACCACTACCGGCAGAGGAAGCAACGAGGTGAGCTTCCCACTCTACCCCAATTCACCCCATACCACCAACCAGTGGCACCTCCAAGACCCTACACCCTCACTCCGCCTGGACTCGGGAAGTCCCACTTCTCGTCTATAGGAACGGGCTCTGAGGAGTTGTGATAGTCTGGCTACCAGGATCTATCCTCCCACAGCCCTTTCACTCAACCTGGATGACCTGACATCCCTGGACCGGACATCTGGAGCCATCCCCCTGCCTCTGCTCCGCTCAGGCTCTGACTACAGAAACAACATCGGTGAGGTGGTAAAGGTACTGGGAGCTGCGACTACCTCCTGTGTTCTACAAGCCCCTCACTCCCTCTCTCCACAGAACCTCCCACCACTGAGCGTCTGAGCCCCACTTCCCAAACCTACAAAGCATCCTTCTCAGATGATGGAGATGAATCCCATGTCCCACTTCTTCAGACCACTTCCATTCAACTCCAAGACCTCGACCCCATTCTTCTGGCTGAGGTCAAGGATGTGTTGATTCCCCATGAACGAGTGATCAGCTACAGTGACCAAGTCATTGGGAAAGGTGCGAGATCAGACTGGGCTGGAGCAGAAATGGGGCCCTAAAAAGATGTGGGCTCAGAGGACAGATGGGCTGGCCTCTGCTCCAGACTTCTTACCGATTGGGGTGATCTTGGACATGTTGCTTAACTTCTCTGAGTCTCCATTTACACATATTTGAAACAGAGAGTAGAACATTTCAGTGGTCTAGTATGGTCTAGTATGGTCGAGAATGGGAGATCCTCCATCTCTGCTCCTTGTTTTTAATGCTGGATTGACCCGAGGTCTGGTTGTCAATGACAGGACATAAAAGTACTAGGGGCTGAGGACCTTCTCACAACTTTCCCTTCGCCAGGCCACTTTGGAGTTGTCTATCATGGAGAATACATAGACCAGGCCCAGAATCGAATCCACTGTGCCATCAAGTCACTGAGTCGTAAGTGGGCCAGGGGCCAGGACATCAGGGGGAGGAGCCCCGGGGTGGGATACGACTCATCCCTGCTGTGCCACCTGCAGAGTGACCCTAAGGAGGAGTCCTTTCTTCTCCGTTGTCCCATCTGACCCTTGAAGGTGGCCGCCCTGGCCTGGGTCTGACTCAGCCAATCTGCAGGCATCACAGAGGTACAGGATGTGGAGGCATTCCTGCGCGAGGGACTGCTCATGAGTGGCCTGCATCATCCGAACGTACTCAGTCTTATCGGTATCATGCTGCCCCCTGAGGGGCTGCCCCGCGTGCTGCTACCCTACATGCGCCACGGAGATCTGCGCCAGTTCATCCGCTCACCCCTGCGGGTCAGTGATCAGCAGACCCTGGGTTAGGAGTCTCAGGCAATAATTGGGGAAGAAGCTGCTCTGCCTTTGCCTACCAACCATTTACTTTACTGTGTCCTCAGAACCCCACGGTGAAGGACCTTGTCAGCTTTGGCCTGCAGGTAGCCCGTGGCATGGAGTACCTGGCCGACCAGAAGTTTGTGCACAGAGACCTGGCTGCCCGGAACTGCATGTGAGAGGCCAAAATTCTGGAGTGAAGTGAGGGGACAGGGAACCAAAACATGTAGCTGCCCAAGGGGATGTCAGGGCAGAGGGCACGGGCTAGCCCTTGCTGGACAGGCATAAACAGTCCCTCTCCCTCCATCTCTGGACCTCAGTTTCCTGTCTGCCCAGTGCAGGCTTGGTATTGGGCACCCTGACTCTGAAACTTCCTAGGGCCTGGATCAGGTGGGTTCAGGACCTGCTGTGGGCCCGTCCTGAGTGTGATCGCCTTCCCAGGCTGGACGAATCATTCACAGTCAAGGTGGCTGACTTTGGTCTGACTCGTGACATCCTGGACAAGGAGTACTACAGTGTCCAACAGCACCGCCATGCTCGCCTGCCTGTCAAATGGATGGCACTGGAGAGCCTGCAGACCTACAGGTTCACCACCAAGTCTGACGTGGTGAGGCCCCACATGCCTCAGAGTTCACATGACCTTGGTGCCTTGGAAGACCACTTGATTTTGTCCATTCAGCTCCCAGTGGACTATCTGAGCCCAGGGAATCCCTAGGCCGGGTGACCCCCACAGCCCATTTGCTCAGTTCTTAGACTGGCATCTGCCTCCCAGCAGGTCAAGAAGAGGCTGTGAATTCATTGTCTTTTCCTGGACAATCTAGCTCTTGCCCAGCTCTCACACAGCTTTGTTCCCACCTCTAAAAGGGTTTCAAGCCTGAGGTGGTAGGAGGAGACAGAGGAAGGATACCTGTGAGGTGTTGGGGTTCTGAGTGGAAGGTGGTGTTTCCATACCTCCCTCTAGGAGGTACCGAGCATGAGGACCTACCTGCCCCAAAATTGGAAGTAGAATTTGAGTTCCTTGTCTCTTCCTTCCTTGCAGTGGTCATTTGGTGTGTTGCTATGGGAGCTGATGACACGAGGAGCCCCACCATACCCTCATGTGGACCCCTTTGACCTTGCCTACTTCCTGGCCCAGGGTCGGCGCTTGCCCCAACCTGAGTATTGCCCTGATTCCCTGTGAGTATGAGGAGAGGGTCACCGGGTAGGAGAGAGATCCAAACCTCTCTTTGACCCAGGCGAGACATTCTCTAAGCCTGAGTTTCTTATCTATGGACTTTTGGTTCCCATCCTCATTCAAACTAAGGCACTAGGAGGCCATCATAGTCACCATGGTAACAGAATTCCCAGTTCAGAGTCTGGTTGAGGCCAGTGATTTGATTTCTCGGTATTCCTCTACCCTCAACTCCCTGCCAAGGAGGACGGTTTCCTATTTTTCCCCATCCAGTGTCAAGGAAGACTTTCATCAGCTCCCACATCAGCTTCCTCTGTCTCACCAGATCAATTTTTTTTAATCATTGGATGTAGTTTCAGATTCCCTGTTCCCGGAGGGATGGTGCTGCTGTGTTGTTTTAAGTTCCCAGGGGTCGGGTTTGGTGCTGAGGTTCAGCTTCTCAGGCAGCATGCACGACTCAGCTGTGCCCAAGTTGGTGCTGTTAGAACAGGGAGAATCAGGTCACAGATAAAAGCAGTTGTTGCCTCCTGTCTGAGCTCCAGGGAAAGTATGAGTATCTTTTCCTCGTGGCCCTGCCTGCCTTATTTCATTCATGCATCTTATTTGAAGTACAAAGTAACTTCATGGCTTACCTGTGCCCAGTTCAGACTCCCTAAAACATGCTCTCAGGCAGAGATGTGGGTGCAGGGAGTTTTTGGGTGGTGTAAGTGATTTGCATTGAACTGCAAACTGTAAAGTTGGTGGTTCTAACCTACTCAACAGCTTTAAGGACAAGAAAGCCTTGGCAATCTGCTTCTGTAAAGATTATAACTAAGAAAATGCTAAGGAACAGTTGTGCTGTGTAATACATGGGTGTCACCCAGAGCCAGGGCTGATTTAATGGCAGCTAACAGAAAGGGGGGTGGATGGGGAGGGGAGCAGGACTGATCCGAAGGAGAAGTTGAGAAGCCATGTAGATGTAACAGAGACGGCAGCCTGTTCTAGAGGGATTTCTTCCTGTGGAATGGCCCTTTTAAAACACTGACGCCAAGATCCTTGTATCAAGCATCACTCACCAGCCACAATTGCCCTCAGGAGGGGGTATTTGCTTCAAGAGGCAATTTCCTTCTGCCGAAGTCAATTCTCAGAGAGGGCCTCAGCCAAGAGCTGTAAGAGAGCAATCAACACCCTCAGCCACTGGAAGAAGGAAAAGCAAAACCTGGTTGACCTAGCATGCATCTGTTCACCCAGGGCAAGTCCCTTCTCCTCTCTGGGTATCAATTTCCTCACCTGCAAAGTAAGGGTCGTAAAAGACCACTCTCAGAAAGCCTTAAAATATTATGAGTTATAGTGTGTAGGACACTTAGAATATCATCCAAGGAAAGGATGACATTTCCACATAATGGAGCATGAATTAGGACTAGATGGTCAAACCCAGAGAACCTCAGCTTAGGAGCCAGGGTGGTGTTGGTACTGCCCACAGGCTCATCGTAGAATTTTCAATCCCCGTTTCACTGGGTCCAGGTGTTCTTGCAAGAAGATGCGTAATGATAATCATGATAAACTTGAGACCTGGACCCCTGTGCTGAACATTTCCTTGTCATCTTCCCACATGATACCCAACAGCACCAGGCAATACAGAGAAGTTAAGGAACATGCTGAAGATCACACAGCCCAGGCCATGAAGCTCAGGAGCTCATGCTCTTAATCCCCTGATCTGCCCCCACGCATCCATTCCCCCTATACCGGTGACTTCATGCCCCACACCAAGGTGGAAAGGCAGGACTAGACTGACAATCACCAGGCCTGTCATCACCCGTCTTCTCCTTTCAGTGCTAGTTTTTGAGCCAGGGGTTTAATAGTGGATGGACAGCCAGGAGGGAAGCCTTGGATAAGGAGTTCCCCTGTCCCTTACACTCTGTTTTCGCCTGCAGGTATGCAGTGATGGAGCGCTGCTGGGCCACAGAGCCAGGAGCAAGACCTACCTTCAGGATGCTGGTGCGGGAAGTGGAGTGCATAGCAGGCACTCTGCATGGGGACCACTATGTGCAACTGTCTGCAGCCTACGTGAACTTGGGACCTGGGGCCACAGACTGGGAAAATGCACCCATGGAACAGTCACCATCCCTTCCAGCTCATAAGAGCACTGGGCGGCCCCGACCCCTCTCAGAACCACTGCTCCCCACATGACCACCACTCTGGGCACTTGGGGAATGGACCTACTTAGAGACATCAACTAAGACCCAAGGTGTCCCCAGATCGTGTCAGGCGAGAAAGAAGAACTAGCCAGCTTCACCCTTTCCATGCTCTTTAGCCTCCAGGGACAATGGGTCTTGAGCAGGACACGTTCGGCCACTGACTCCTCAGAGGAGCCGAATGATGGTGATCCTTCGTGCAATGAGTATTTATGAAGAGCCTTCTATGTGCCTGGCCTTCTGGACGGAGGGGACTCTACTGACCTGGCGTTGAGCACACAGACACTGGCTTTTGAACCAGTAAATTAACAAATGAATATTGTGACAAATGCTATAAAAGTTAAGAAAAATGTTAGGAGGGAGCTCTGGTGGCTTAGTGGCAAGAAGCTGCACTGCAATTCCAGAGGTACGCAGTTTGAAACCACCAGATGCTCTGCTGGAGAAGGAGGGGCAATCTCCTCCTGTACCAGTCAGATCTGATTTGACGGTACACACCACACATAAAATAATAAAAATAATTTTTTTTAAAAAAGAAAAATGTTAGGAGGCTGGCTTGAGGGAATGGCCGGCTTTTTAGAGATTGAGGCTAAGAGAAGCCTCCCAGGACAGGGCACGTGTGCGGAGGCCCAAAGAATGGGAGAGAACCACCAGCCTCAAAGTGGGGGAAAAGAGTCTGGGGGCAGAGGGAGCAGTATATGTAAAGACTCTAAGGCTGAAAAGAAGTTGGGTTGGCAAGGAGGCCCAGAAGGTAGAAAGGAGGAAGTCCCAGCATCCAGGGCTCAAGGTCCCAGGGGGTGTTGGGAGGGATTAAAGAAGGCGGGTTTAGTACTCTGCATGCTACTCTGCATGCTGTAGCCTGGCCCCTTCCCCTTGTCCTAGTCTCTCTGCAGGGACTCCCCTTTTCACCTGCAGCCCCTGCCCCCATATGTACACACACTGACTTTCAGAGTGTGAGGATGTGTCCCCCACCTCCTAACTCTGCCAACATTGCCCTTGCAGCCTTCAGAGAAAGCCGATAGTGAGTGCTCAGCTCCACACTTTGAAGGCGACGATTGCAAGGTGCCGACTGCCCGGGCTATTTATACGCCAAGGCCACTGCACAATAGCTGCTGGTAGGGTGGGGGGTGAGCAGGCTCCACGGAGGAGGAGAGCTACTTCTCCTTCCCACTGCACCCCACCTCACCACTGTCACTTCTGGGGTGGGGGCGGGCAGCTTGCTCTGCCTGTGTGGGTCTCAGGACCCAGGACATGGATCATAAAGATTCATCTGCCTTGCTCAGGAACCTCGTGGTCTCCATTCTCTCAGCTGGGAGACCCCGGGTCACTCAATCAGGGGAGGCTCTTCCTTCCATGGCTGCTGCTGTTACACGTGGACCAGTAGGGTTGGCACAAGCTCATAAAGCTCTCCTTGGAATCAGAGTGACCCACCTATTCTCTATTTATATTGGCTGCCACCTCGGACTGGAGAGAGGCCAGCCCTGAGAACCTCAAGGACCCTCAGGACATGCAAAATAAGGTTTAAAAGGGAATGTTTCTGTTTGAAGACAGAGAATCCAGAGATCAGGGGCTATGCGCTGGAGGGGAGCAGAGACAATCTATCCCCTGGTCACTATTATGTCCCTGCTGCCTACTCAGAAGTCTGTGGCTGTGCAGGCTCAGTCATTTCCCCTTCTCCCTGTGTGGGGTGGGGGTGGGGGGGCCAATTGTGTCATCCCTGAGGCTGGGAGAGAGAGGAGTGTCCTAGAATAACCCCCACAGCTGCAGCCCCCATACCAGTTGGAAAGGACTGCATCCATCTCCTGCGGCTTGCTGTCTGCACCTCCTAATCCCATCCTGGGGTTCTAACAGCCACCCAGAGCTCCAAGCCTTGTGGAGCTGGGAGAAGACAGTCCTCAGCAGCTCTTCTGAAGTTGAACTGTGGCTCTTTTCCCACCAGGGCTCTGTGACTCACAGACCACTGGCTCATCTGTTCACAGGAAAGAAGCCTAGAGAAGAAGGGGATCTTTGAATTGGAGGGGACCTTCGGGAGGGACCCCAGAGAGGGAAGAGGAACTCAGGAAGAGACCTCAGCAGAGTGTCCGGTGCAGCCAGAATGTAAAGCTTTGGCCCTGTTTCTGGATCAAGGACCTCCAGATCCAGGATTCCCCAGAGATGGCTCCTAATTAAGGAGACATCTGGCCTCCAGACCATGAATCCCACCCGTCTCTTCCCATCCTCCAATTGCTATGGCTTCCAAGCTCTAAGCTCAAGTTTCAAAGCTACTTGATTTCAAGTCCATTTGGAATGGCAGGAGCTGGAACTCTTTCTGAGTTTCAAATTCCTGGCTGAATTTCTGGGAAAGACAGGAAGGGGGGGTGGGGGTAATTTTAGGCTCCAGAGGGAGGTGGTTGAAGGGACTGAAGGTTATTTAGGTGACTTCCAGGGCTGGTGAAGGTTGTGTCACCCCTTTCAGAAGGAGGCCTGAGCAGCTTCTCAGCCATGGTAGACTTCCAGTGCAAAGGGAAAGTTGCTGGTGGCTGTGGTGGTAGACCTGGGCCTGCCATCCAGGTGGGGATGGGGTGAGCAGAGGTTTCTTTAGGAGTTGGGAAACTGTCCTTCCTGCCATGAGGTGTGGAATTCTTGTGCCTCTTCTCCCTCCATTACAGCTGAGACAGTCAGATTGGTGTCAATAAAAGCTGAGGCTGAGACCAGCTTGAGAACTAAGAAACACCAAATGACTCACACCCTCCTGACTGCCCACTGGTGTCACTGTTGTCTGGCACCTGGAGGGCCTGCATGGGGCAAACGAATGTGTTTTGATGAAGGACCATGGGTCTGGCCTGAGATTCCGCTAACACCTCATCCTCTGCCTTTGGGGCAATTTTCCCCAGAGATCCAACGGCTTTCCGGGGGGGGAGGGCATATCAAGATGTAGCCCATTGCAAACCTTGGCTTCTTCATGGGACAGTGGCCTCACCAGCTATTCCTTCAATGCAGCCCATTTTATGACCTCATAAACTCCACCTGCAGAAGACGGCAGGACCTGATGCTTGCTAGAAGTGGGAGTGAGAGGGTGCTGTGGGTGCTACTAAGACTCCGAGAAGCCTAGGCTGCATCTTTTGCACTTACCTGGGGAGAAGCAGACCCAAGAAAAGGAGTATTAAGCCTCCAAACTACCAGTTTGTGACATATTTTTACTCCACACTGGTCTAGACAACTCTCTTTCATCATCCTAGGCACTGAGCATCTCTTCAAGCAGATCACGTACTCTGACGTATGGCCGTCCAACCACCCTACAAATGTAGCTCCTCAGCCTTGGGGATCAGGGATATCTCCATGAAGCACCCCCAACATTCCACCTCTAAGCCTCAGTCTCTCCTTCTACTCTTTTCTGGGGTTTGTTTCCAGCCACCAGAGTTTTTAACCCAATGAGCACGAATGTCAGGAGAACCTGAGCAACGGCCCCCTGAGGGGCTGAGTTCTTGTCTGAGGATGAGAATCTGGAGTCCAGCTTTCACTGTTAGCCGCCTTCTGGTAGTTGTCCCTGGCCCAGAGCTCGGCCAGCGTGCATCCGGTGGGTGGCAAGATCTGCCTGACCCAACTCAGTTTATATGTGTGGCATCTCTTTTTAGCCATCTCAACACCACTCCCCTTAGACACCAACAGAAACAACAGTTGCTCGTGAATGTTTATTTCTGAGTTCATCTTGGATGGGAGCAAATTCCCAGCTTCTTTATAGAGAGGGGTGTCTCCCCAAGCCCTCTTCCCCTTGTTCTCTGTTCCTCAGTGCCCTGAGCTCTTCTGCCTCTGGTTCAGGAATGTTTGCCAGACCTCCCAGGAATTGTAAAGATGCTCTGAGGAGAGACGCAACAGGAGCATCCAGAAAAGCTTGGACCGAGGGAGAGCAGGGAGGACCAGGCGAGAATGGCAGCTGCATCTTGTTCTCCTCCTGGCAAGATAAGGACCCTGTAACTGGATTTTTGCCCTTCCACAATCCCCTGTCCCCTCTCCCAACTCCCACACTACTTCTTCTCCGCACATCTGGACGTTCTGTTCCTTGGAGGGAAGCAGAAGTTCTAATGGCTCTGATGGCCTACACTTTGCTGGGCAAGTAGCAGAAGAGCCCTGGTATTTGGCCTTTGCTAGTCTCAATACCCTTGGTACCAGCAATCAGGAGATATATTGCATTGGGAAAGTCTGCTGTCAGAAGCCTCTACAAATTACTGAGGAGCTATGATGTCACTTTGAAGACTAAGGTGTACCTGATTCAGGCCATGGTCTTTTCAATCACTTGCTATGCATTGGAGAGAATAAGGATGACAGAGCTGATGCTTTTGAGTTGTGGTATTGAAGAAGAGTACTGATTATCCCATGGGCTGTCAAAAGAACAAACAGATATGCCGTGGGGAAAGTGCCGATAGAGTGCTCCTTGGAGGCAAGGGTAACAAGGCTTGGTCTCACATACTCTGGGCATGTTATTAGAAGCTATTGCTCGGAAAGGGACATCGTGCTTGGAAAGGTTGAGGGACAGTGAAAGAGAGGAAGACCCTCAATGAGATAGATAGACAGACACAATGGCTGCTACAATGAGATCAAGTATGTCAGTGGTGATGAGGATGGCACAGCATAGGACAGAATTCAGATATCTCATTCATAGGGTCACTGTGAGTTGTACTCGACTTGGTGGCATGCAATGACAACAGTCCCACCGTTGCTTCATAGGAGATCAGAAGCCAGGTTCATCGAAGTTACTACTTTGAACTCAGTTAGTGGAGGCTGAAGTAAAGAGGGGAGTCCAGGGGTGGCTTAGCATGCACATCGGCAGAAGGACAAGGACTAGTGTGCACCAAAGGCTCCCAGTGCCAGGGGCATCGTCACCACCTCGCCTCTGCTTCCTGTCAGGCTGGTTCAGCTACTTAAATATGTGTAGCCTGCGGACAAGGTACTTGGGATTTGGGGAATGTGTCAGAGAAGGGAGGTGCTCAAAGCAGCTACCTGCCATACTCACCACACTCAGCTTCTAGGCCACTACGCATTGTCTCCTACCACAAATGCTTCCGGGGGCATTGTGACCTCAACTGGGGAAGCTTGGAGACCCTTAAGGAGCCAGTGGGCTCCACATGTGGGCTCCATGGCAGGGACAACTTCAGCCAGGGGTCAGTCCTGCTAACATGTGGGAAGTCTGCTCTTCAAAGGAGAAAATATTCTTTCAGCAGCTCCAGTTACTCTACCCACATGGGCTTAAAGCCAGCTCCCCACCAACTGGGCTTGGATCCTGCAGGGACCCCGAGGGAGGGCAGCTCTCTTCACATCCTCTCTGCAGGCATGGTTTGAGGTCCCTACTTGGCAGTCACCAGGTCACATGTGCTTCTGGCAGCACTTTCTTTACCATCCTCCCTCCCCCACCTCATGCTGGCTCCTAAAGGGTCTGCTCCCTGGGAGGATGAGTGGCTGGCCCAGCCCCTCAACCAGCTGTGGGCAGCAGTCAGGCTGTGCTGTCTGCCCTCCCTCCGTGCTGGTGCGGCTGGCCATCTTTCACGCAGAGTTACGTAAGCTTGAGTCAATTGGGGCTCAGAGCGGTTCATGTGGACTATTTTTAAGCTATAACACATCACAGCAGAGGGGTCACTGCACCACGGCTTGCAGAGAAGGTTGTTTAAACATCTGTTATTTAAATTTCCCTGTGCCTTAGACTCTGGAAGCCACATCCCCCAGCTCAGTTGAGTTTCTGTCTTTACTTTCCTGGTTTAGGATGTTATCTGGCCTGACTCCCTCCTTAAATTCACCTAGAGCCAGGGTTCCTTGCACCCTAGCTGTCTTCTTCTGGGTTCAGAGAAGAGGACCAGGGAGCAGGAAGTGCCAGCTCTTTCAAAACACAGCATGGCCTTGGTAGAATGAATGCACCCTGTCCCCAGGAGGTCCCGTGAACTCACAGGTCCCTTGGATAGCTCCAGGAAGGAGAGCTGAAGAGGATAACAGGACAGAACTCTGCAAGGAGCAGGAAGACTTCCTAGACAAGCATTCCTTCCTAATTGGAGTCCCTCATTATCCTATCACCACCAGGAGAGAATTAGACCCCAAACCCTTTAGGATCTTTCTGGAAGCCTGCTTTTGCCTGGGCTTCCTCCTACCTGGAACGTCCACCTTCCACAGAGGTAAATGCTCCCTATCTGCAGAAGGACTAGATAGAGTATGAGCCCCTAAACACTTACAGAGCAGGAAAAAACCTCTGAGGAGGTAGGTTTCACTTTTTTTGGTCCCATTTCCAAGTGGATGGCTACAGTGGGAGCCTTTCTAAAAAGTGTCTTCAGATCCTAAATTTTTGAGATCTGTAGGGTCTTCCCAGGGCACGAGCAGGGAAGAAACAGGTAGACTGGAAGGGTAGAAAGCCAGCCAGGAACTCAATAAAGCTAGCTCCTGGAACGCAACAGAGCTGAAAATCGGTCTGTGTTGGAGAAGAGGGCCTTGGGAATTTGGCTGGCCATGGAGCTCCTGTGGAGAGAAGATGTCTGTGCTCTTCCCTCCACCTTCCTGCCACTTCCATGGGAGGGTTTCAGTCTGATCCACAGGAAGGAAACCTTTTTCAAGACAACTGATATTTCTACCTCCTAAAGTCCCCCCTGTTCACAGGGGTGTAGTACTGGTCTTCTCTCCAAGCCTACCTGGACGGGCGAGAGAGAAGGAAATGCTAGTACCGGTCCTAACAGAGAAATCAGGCCTTCTGATTCAGACTAAGCTCCTCCTGGTTCTCTCCACTGACAGCCAGCGCTCAGACTGGGGAATGGGCTCAGCCTGGGGGAGGGGCTCCCCAGGTTGCCATGGGAACCTATCGGCCCTCCTCATTTCTCAGAATCGCAAATAGAATTGGATGCCCTTCTTCCTGGTGAAAGACTATTTAAAAATATGTGGGGGGAGGGAGGCACCGGAATGCTGTCCTTGCCCAGTCTCCAGGGGCTGGGAGAATGGGCCCAGCCTGGGAGTCATTCTGCCTGCCCTGCTACCTCTTCTCCCAATTAGATGGAGTGAGAGTAGGCTCTTGGCCAGCTAAAAATTTTGAGAGGAGACTCAGCCTAAGCCTATAGGGTGTGTAACTAGCCTATACTTAACACTACCAGGTTCCGAAGAGGGCACTCGTATAGTGATGCTAACAGAGAAAATGCCCCCTCCTAGGCCTGTGCCAATTGCTAAGCTACTGGGAGGAGAAGCAAGTCTGTGCAGGATGCCAGCTTGGGTATGGGACTTGGGCTTGCATACTTGGGAGGGAGGCATATACTGGCTTCTCTCTGGCAGGGCAACAGGTTCTTAATATGTAAGTGCAGAGCCTGATGGCCTAGCTTCAGATACAGTCCCTACTTGCCTAGTTGCAATCTCTGCCAGTTCTTCCTTCTCCTTATATTATGTAGTGCTACGATAACAGAAACATGAGTGGATGGCTGTCACAGCTTGGGAAGCTAGAAGTCTGAATTCAGGGCACCAGCTCCAAGGGAAGTCTTTCTCTTTTTGCTGCTTCACAGTTTAGGAAGGTCTTTGCCCCCTTTCAACATCTGTGGGCCTGGCATTCATAGAAGATCTGCATGAATCTTAGGATCAATCTTCCTCTAGATCTAAAACATTCTCAGTATAGGAACTGTGGGTTCAAAGGCTGTGCTCTACTCCCAGCTCTTCCTTCTTAATCCTTCCTTCCTCTAGCTTTATCTTTTATGAGATGATATGAGCCACATCCTAGGGAAATTGTCCTTACATCTGGTGGGAGATGTGACCTGAGTAAGGATATTGCCTCTCACTTTAACCCTCTTACAAACTGAACAGCTGATCACATCACGGGAGATGATTACATCATCACATAACTGCCAAACCTCTGAGAGGCATGACCCAGCCAAGTTGATACATACTTTTGAGGGACACAGTTCAATCCATAATACCACCCTCAGCCTCAATATCCTCACCTGAGTGCCTAACTTACTGAATTGCTGTAAACCTGGGATTCATGTTCTGAGCTGCTCTGGCCCAGAAGAAGGGCCTAATCAATAACATTCACCTGCTATTGCTAGAAAAGAGCTCAGGTGACATAGTGATAAGGAGCTGCGCTGCCAACCCACAGGCACATGGTTCGAATCCACCAGCTGCTCCACAGGTGCAAAAGGGAGATGAGCAATATTCCCCTTTGCAATTTACTACTGCTGAAAATCTGCTGGAGGGTCTTCTCTGAGTCAGTTCTGACTTAATGGCACATAATGACATTATTGCTAGAAGGGACATTTGCCTCTCTGGTAGGAAGAGCTGTCTCCTTCTCTCTCGGCTGCCTTTTGGAGCTCTTCCTTTATGGGCTAAACCCGCTTCAGTCCCTCTACTCCCTTTACCTGGGAGTTAGCTCTCAGTCTCTTCAATCACAAAAGCTCCCCAGCCCAGGAGAGAAAGGCTTCACTTCTCCAGTCAGTGAGGAATGGTTCAGAAACTGGACCGGCTAGAGGGGTCTCAGGATCTATTTTAATACCCATTGAGTCCTTCCAGGGGCAAGTATTGCACAAGCACAAGAGGATTCTGTTGGCTTCTACGTCATGGAAAAAACAGCCTTCCTAGGGCCAGAGAATGATGAAATTATTAGTGTTCACTTCAGCAATAGACCAAAGAGAGAAAGAGAGAGTGAGTGTGTATGCACATGGGCATGCATGTAGGCCATAAACCCTTGGGCTCTGTCGCTTTCCTGGGCCACATAATGAGGATGAACAGCTTCCCCTCGGTTTTGAGAGCCGCCATCTGTCCCCATTCCTAACCAAAGGCATCATCCAGGGATAGGGGAGGAAACCCAAGGGACCTGAGACATGGCTGAGTCAGGCTCTGCCCGGTGACGAGTCAAGAAGGCGCAAATGCAGCACAGTGATAGCATTGGTCCCCAGTTATATCACCTTGTACCCCGCGGTCAACTGGAAACACTATTTTTAGCCTCTGAAAACACACTGCTTTGAAGAACAGTTTGCATTCTTCACAAACCTGTTTTCTGGGTAGAAAGACTGAGTCCTGAAACATTACAATCCTGGAGCACAGAGGGAGGGGGCCCAGAGATCAAAGCTGGTGCAGAGAGGGGGCTTGACTCCCAACCCCAGGTCAGAACGTTTATTTAGATGCAGGTCTGTGACAATGTCATGATCTCCCAGCTACTGCGTAGGCCTGTTCTCTGTGGCTTCAGAGCATCTCTCTGGACCCAGGATTGTGGCTCAGGCAGGTCCCATCCTTCCCTGTGCTTATGTCTTCCCTATCTGAGAAATGGAGACTGGCCTCTGAGTCTGTCTAGTCGTAAGTGTGTCTAGTCTTGTGTTAAACTTGTGCTCACTTTATATACATCTTGGTTGCACCTGCTAAGTTCCTACTCCTGTGCCTTTCATGTTGACACTGTAGGAACTGTCATTTGTCCACTGTGTGGCCAGTCCTGTGCCTAACATGTCCCCATTATATGGCCAATCCTACGTCCACTCTGTAACAAATCTTGTGACTGCCACTTCTTATCATTTAGCCAGTGTAATCCCTACCATGTCCCCGCTGTGTACTCAGCCCTATGCCCCCATGTCTCTCTTCCTGTAAGGTCAGCCCTCTACCCACCATATTATTACTCTCTGCCCAGTCCTCTACCAGCCACATTCTCACTGTATGGCCAGCGCTGTGCTCACTGTTCCCACTTTGTGCCCCATGCTGTAAATGTCACTTATCAGACTACTGTAGCCTAGCTCTGTGCCCAGTGCTCTTGCCCTACCCCCTCCTCCCCACCTGTCCAAGATTAATCTGACACAATATGACAAAAGCTGGAACATTCTGACTTGAGGATTCTGAACAGAGGCCCCACTCCTGCCCCTGCCACCCTTATCTTTGCTTCTGCAGGATACTGGTTCTGGGCTTCCGGGACTTGTGGCTCTGGGGAGGGGGCTGTATAAAAGCGCAGGCAGAACAGAACCATCTGGAACAGCAAAGACTGCCAAGGAGCTACTGTCCCTGGAGCGGAAGCCGGGAAATGCGGGGGAGGGGAACTTGGGCCTGAGCCTGGGCCCCTCACCACCTTCTGCCTCCCAGGAATACGTGGTAAAGGGGCTTTGGCCTCCCAGAAAGCCTCTTGTCTGCACATACAGAACTGTATTCCTGGGGCAAAGATTGCGTCTCGAGTTGCCACGTGGAAAACAAGGAGAAAGTCAAGCCTGGCATCTTGGATGGGCTGGAATTCAAGGGTTTCCTTAGAGTCTTCCCTACCTACCTTTCCCCCTGGCCTTACACTGGACTATCCCTCCTTCTGGGGTACTGTCTTGACACTGGGATTAGTTATTGGCTGGCTGGTAAAGGGAGAAGAACCTTACCTGGAACTGGCAGACCTCACTAGGGTGGCCGGGTCTTTCTACCTCCCAAGGCCTGTTGGGAGCCTCATGGCTCAATGGGTGGGGCCCTTTGTTTCCCACACTCTGTTATCCCTCAGGTCACTGGGCGCTGTGATGTGTGGGGTTGCCATGGCAGTGAAGTGGGGGCAGGGCATCTAGGGCATGGAGCAAGACTATCTATGGAAGACACCAAGAAGGTGGGGGCCTCTGATCCAACAGGTCCCCAAGGCCTTCCCTCAGCTGGAAACCAGCAGCTGAGAAGTAGCATCAGAGGTTCTCAGGAGTCATCGGTAAACTCAGGATCCCTGCATGTCAGGCAAGGGTTGTCGCTGTTCACTGAAACCACTGTTGAAGGATCACATGGTTCAGCCTCCCAGACTCACACCCATGAACCCATCCACCAGTTACTCCAGAACTCTCTCCGAGTTACCTCCCAGGGGAGCTGTGAGCAGGCCTCCCAGAATGTTTCAATGTGCTTCCCCAACAGCCCACTCCAGAGGCCCGTTGTGAGAGCCCAGCCACATCTCATCATGGATGATGGGACTCCGGCCTTACCTGTGTGCACGTACAATGACAGCAACATCAGGGACCCAAACCAGTATGGACCCAGCTGCCCTCGGTTTCAAGCACAGGTTTCAGGAGAGTGCAAGGCCCCATCCAAAGTCCTTGTGGGATGGGGCAAAGGTTCCTGTATCTCTGATCAGATGGCCCCTGTGGGTCCTAGGAAGAGCAGATGGCCATCTTATATCCCTTCAAAGGAAGATGAAGCAGCTGTAGCCCAGGGTTCTCTAGCTTCAGCTCAGCTGTCTGCCCAGACTCTAGCTTCAACTCAGAGCCCAGGTAAATGTCCGTGTCCAGCTCAAGTGACAACTTCTTCTATGTCCCTCCCTCCTTCAGCTCCTGCTCAGGCTACTACTTCAAGTCTGGACGTGGACTTAATGTCCATCGTGATCAAGCCTTATACCTGCACCCTTGGTCACCTGACTGACACCATCGCCATTCACAAGAATCTATCCCAAGATCTCTTGCTCAGAAAGTGCAACAATCAATGGTCAACCTCCTTGAAGCCTTCCAAAATCAGTACGTTCTGCGAAAACAAAATGGGCTTTCAGGAGGCTGCTGTCTCAGCAGCACCCACTGCATCCGATTACGTCCAGGAGCACAAAGTCGCCAGAAGACAAGAGCTACCTGAACAACCTGAGCACCTTGGGGAAAAGCTCCTCACTAGACCACACAACACTACACCAGACCCAGAACACCAAGGTACCCCTAAGCCCCTGAGTTTTATCCAGGAGAGTTGTAGCTCTCAGTCAGACCAGCAGCCCCTAAATATCCACAACCACATTTGTGCCAGTGTGTCCCTGTCTGCCTACCAAGGAACTTATCACAGGCAGCCCCCAGGCCAGTCTCCCACAGTGGTCATGCAGATGCCCTCCTCGGGTGCTTCCACCTGCCAGCACCAGGAAGCCATGGAAGACCGAGTTCTGGTATTTGATATGGCTACGGGCAACACCAGGGTTGGGCTGCTGTGTCATGAACCCATGGACTCACAGGCCATGTTGGTGGGTATGGTGCCCAAACACCCATGCATCTGCATCCCTAAGTCAATGCAGCCAATGGGCTCGCCAATACAATTGCCTGATAGCCCTCCCTCCAACTTCTGGTCCACCTCACCTATGCTATCCAGTCCTGTACCTTCCAGCCTCTCGCCAGGCAGTTACCGAGAGGTGTCCCTACTTCCCAAGGAGGCCAAGTTCAACCTGGAGACACAGAACACCTCTGGTCCTGAGACTCCCATCAGACTCCCAGTGCACACTGGGCCTGTCTCACTGGGGATGCCGCTCCAATTTGGTGAGAAGATACTGACCCCTGTTTCCAATACCGGATGGTCAAAACCTGATGCAGAAAAAAATGAACCTAGGCATATTCTCTGGCCACTGGACACCTCTAAGATGCCAGATGGCCCCATGGTCCAGTCTAAGAAACTACAGTGGGTGACCTCAGAGAAGACCCCAGAGCCTGATTTGTCAGCCAAACCACAGGAGGTGACCAAAGTCCTGGTCCAAGAGCACACGAAGAATCAGAACCAGGAGAAGGTCATTAGTGTGCACGCTGAAGACCCAGCGAAGGTCCTCCTCACTGGTCAGCCCCTCTTAGCTGAGCAGCTCCTTCTTGCCAGAAAGATCCCCCCTGATTGCCAACATTCTCAGGCTGACCAACCTCCCAGCATCGAGAAGTCCATCCACACTGAGCTGACACGGCTCACCTCCCCTAGGCAGCCTCCACTTCCTGATCAGCCCCTCCTCACTGGAAAGCTTTTTCTCACTAAACACGTAACTTTCACTGAGCAGTTCCCCTTTTCCAAAGAACCCATCTGTGCCAAAGAACCTGTTCCCTTGAAAGGGTTGCCAACCACCAGGGAGCCTGGACAGGCGGCCACCCTTTGCCAGGAAGGTGAATCCTTGGGCCTACCAACTCATGTGGCAGTACTCCAAATGCCTCTAGACTCGGAGAAGACCTGTGTCTTTGTGAAACGAGAGAAAGTCAGCTGTGGGACCATGCAAAGCTCCAGCACACATCAGATGGCGTGGCAACAAGATAGCTCCTCCCGGGCCCAAGAGGAACAGCTTTCTCTGATGACATTCGCTATGCCTGACACTGGCTGCAAGGTCTTGCCCATCTCCGTGGTGGGCACTGAGCCTCAGGGTGCCCAGTTCAAGATGAAGGCTGGGGACGTTACACACTCATCGGTGGTGACACGTCTTGGCTTACTCCAAGGGAACTGCAATGAGCTGCTGTCCAGCATGGATGCTCTACCGGTAAAGTCCGCAGGGATCTGCTGCCGCCTCCAGGGTCCCTGCCAGAACATGGCAGCCATTGTGATAGACACAGGCACAGGCTTTACCAAGTGTGGACTGGCTGGCGAGGACCATGTTCTCAGTGTGGTACCCTCACGGGTTCAACTGCTGCAGCACTCAGCCCAGGGCCAGCCCCGGTACACGATACCGGAGAATCAAGAGGGCGCCTGCCCAGTGTTGACCCGAGGTGTGGTCTCTGACTGGGATGCACTAGAAGTGTTGTGGCAACATCTGTTCTACTGCAGGCTGGGTGTGCAGCCTGAGGAGCTAGCTGTTCTCGTGGCGGACTCTCCTGTTTCACCTCGTACCAACCGAGAAAAGGTGGCTGAGCTTCTCTTTGAGCATTTCCATGTGCCTGCCATGCAGACAGTGCATCAGGCCCTGTTAACACTCTACTCATACGGGCGCACCACAGGGCTGGTGCTGGGCAGTGGCTATGGCACCTCCTATGTGACGCCTATCCTCACAGGGGACCTGGCTCCACTTGAGACTCACCGGTTAGACGTTGCTGGTTGTGACCTTACTGAATACTTGGCTCAGCTGCTGCTGGCAGGTGGCCACTCACAACTCAAGACAGAGGTGGTCAATAAGATAAAGGAGGCCTGCTGCTATGTGATCTCGGATATGTCCTGCAACCAAGCTCAGGCCCCGGTGAACTTTGTTCTTCCAGACAAGCAGGTCATCACACTGGGTTCTGAGTGCTTTTGCTGCCCTGAGGCCCTTTTCCAACCCAGTCTGCTAGGCCTCAACCAGCCGGGCCTCTCACAACTGGCCCTCCAGAGCATCAGCTGTCTGGAGGCCAAGCAACAGGAGCAGCTGCTAGCCAACGTGGTTCTGGATGGTGGCAGCACCCTACTGAATGGTTTTCCAGAGCGCCTGAGACAGGAACTGGGTCCCTGTGCCACTGTATTGGGGTCTCCACACCGTGCTGTCACTGCTTGGCTTGGGGGATCCATCATGGCATCCAGGGATTCCTTCCAGAGTCTGTGGCTCAGCCGTTGCCAGTATGAGGAGGAAGGCTCACGGGCCATCTATAAATACCATCTGTGAGCAGATAAAAGTTCTGGTTCTGCTTATTTTGAAGCCTGCAGCATGTTTCTGGCACAGGGTTGGAAGTGGGACCCTGGCACTCCAAAGGCATTTTCTGCTTCTGTATACAAACTTTATGGGGCCCTGTAATCTTCCTGTTTCTGGAGAGCCCTCAAGCCCCTTGGCTGATATTAACTGGTCTGGTCTAACCTTTTACACCCCAATGGCAACCATGTAGAATGGCTGGTGCAGGTTTTGCCCCGTTACCCTGGTGACAAGTGCAATTACCCTTGATTGCCAGCTGGTTGCCATGGTGATTTCAAACATAATGTAATAACCCACACAGCCAAGAGTGAGTCACAGTGGGGGTGGGGGAGGGGAAGAGGGTGGAGGATGAGAGAGCCCACTCCCCAAGCTCTAGTGGAAAGTATGCTTGCCCTCCTCCATCTTGGATCCTTTGCTAAGGGCCAAGGCCAGTTATGTGAACAATCACCAAGAAGTTCTAAAGACGACTAGGAGCCTGGAATGTTGCCTCTAGAAAGCGTCTCTGCTAGAGTTTTAGGGCGCTGGCCCAGTGATGCAGGTGCCTCCTGGTGTCTGACTTTTGACTAGAGTTCCATGCTGGGTTGGTTAGGGCTCCTGTTGGTCAGCCAGAGTGTGAAGGTATGAGACTACTGGCCTTTGGAGTCCTGGGCCAGGAATGAAAGTTAGGTTAAGTCCTGGACCATAGGCAGGAGGTATATAACCTGAGCTGAGGAACAAGGCTCTGCTCTATCTGAAGGTGGACAGAGGCTCACACTTGTCTGGGTCCCTGGCTGTCTCATTTTGTTTAAATTCAGACTTATAAACATTGAGTCCCTTTCTTTTCATCAATCTCCCTACCAGGGCAGCCTCTATCTGTAGGGTGATAAAGTACAGGCCTCCTTAGGAGGAACTTCACAGTAGCTACCAGAAAATGCCAATGCCAATGACCCCTGATCTTATGTCAAATTCTACCTGGAGCAATGTCCTCTTTTACCTCCCCTCTGACTAATAGAATGACTAGAAGCTATGGCCCCTGGGCCCATGAGGTTCTGAAGACAAAGGAAAGAATGTAACTCTGCATTGGGCCAGCCTAGGACCTAGAATTGCTAAGAGGATAGAGTTCAGTTGGAGCTACTACTACCTGATCCCAACCAGGAGGGCAGCCAGAAATTGAAACCAAAACACTGCCCTCCATGTGCCTCACTAGTAGGTAGTTGGAGCTGATGGGACAAATCATATCCCAACCGAAAGTGTTAGGTTCTCATCTTCAGAAAGTTTGCCTGATTACTTCTGTGCACACTTTTGAAGGACTCCCCAGGGTGGGGATATTAGGAGCAGTCAACCCTGTAGGGTAATTACAGCTCCTGCCCATTCAGAGCATGGTCCAGCCCCTTCCATGTTTTGCTTTCAAGCCCTGATCATGCTCCCCCAGATTCAGCCTCCATAATCCTGTCAGGCAGGAAGGGAGGCGGACGGACCAGCAGCTCCAGGGACCAGCTACAGCATCCTCACACACGTGCAAGCAAGCATGCCTGGCTGCACACAGAATGCAGACACACGTGCCCCGAGCACCACTGCACACACTGTGCTGTTGCCATCTCCCTCAGCACAGAAGTGCACACACACACACACACGTGTACTCACACACCCTGCCATGTGCTCTCACCCACATGCACAAGGAGTGTGCACAGGAACAAAAAGAGGTGGAATACAGCCAGCAGCAGCCAGGCTCCAGAGAGTCACCTTTTTTGCTATCTCTGAATCCCCATCTCCAGCTTCTCCTTGGCTCCCAGGCTTTCCACTAATGACTGCCTGGGTAACCACGACTTCAGCAAACACAGATCACATGTGTGATTCGCTTCAGTTGCACCAGACAACTCAGAGACCTATTGCTTCAAGGACAGGGGGCAGACAACAGGAAGGATTGAGCACCAGGCCATTCATTCATCCTGCACGCATTCAACTAAGCAAATTGAATTAAAAAGTCAGATTTGCCCTGCAGAAACCCAGCATTCCAGGAGATTCTGACCCAGTGGTGGAGATGGTACTGTGACTGAGACCCAAAGAGTCAGTGGCCTGAAAGAGGTGACTCAAAATGAGGAAAAGATTTATAAAGTCCTTTGATACTCTTTCTGGAAGAAGAAACAGAAAAGTGGTCATTCCCCAGACTAGCCTTCTTGCCCTGAGCCCAGTTCTAAGCTACCTGTGCATTCCCTTCTGCCATCAAGCCTTAGAAAGCCATGCAGTAAAGAAATCTCTCTCAGGAAGGGTAAGTCATTCAATATGACTGAGGGTTTGGGGCTGGCTCCAACTTCCCAAGGCCAGATCAAATGCCTCAAAGGGTCGAGTGAGGGGAAATGGGTTTGAGTGCAACTGTCGACACTCAGAAACCTTGGT
Organism: Elephantulus edwardii; assembly: GCF_000299155.1. Lineage (NCBI taxonomy): Eukaryota > Metazoa > Chordata > Mammalia > Macroscelidea > Macroscelididae > Elephantulus > Elephantulus edwardii. The sequence continues at coordinate 924,237 of NW_006399871.1, forward strand.
CTGGCCTTAAGGGTGGCCCTAAGGACTTGTGAGAACGGTGGGGCTACTTTGCTCAACAAGGAACAGATAAATGGCCCAGGACTTGAAAAAGTCGTGGCTGGCAGTGCTGAGCTTCAGGCAGAATCAGGCCTGGCAGGACACGTAGGTGTCATTCTTCTCCCATGTCTGTACAGACTCATGAAGTGTCTAAGGTCCCTGATTGGACTTGGATAAGAGCAGAATCCATATCATGTGTCAAGCTGGGAAATTCTGGCCACACTGGAGGGGACAGAATGGACCTAGTCACTCTGACTGGGATTTTAGAAGGTGAAGTTTGTTTTTACAAGATTGTAAAGTAAGATGGATAGGTGGTTGTGTCATCTAGATTGGGTCTCTGACAGTGTTGCACACTGACAACCCACTCACAAACCCCCAAGTGCTCCCCAAGTAGCAACAGTCGTGGTTTTCCCCTTTTGGTCAGGGCTGGGCAGCTGGACAATGCCACATCCTCTGAAGAATACAGCGTACTTTGATGCAGCACCAAATCTCTGGTTCCCCCAAATCCAATTCCTGCCCCCTACAATGGGCACAGGAAGATCCTTTAGACCCTTGTCTCTGTGTTGGGAATCTGAGGACGTAAAGCAACATTAGAGAGCCCCGGCTAGGAAGGCCAGTGATCACCAGCTTCGTTCCCTTCCCGCGCCTGTGGCCCAACGCGTGGGATCCGGAATTCAGACTCCTCCCGGGTTCGGGGCGGGGCCATCGGAGGGAGGCCCCGCCCCCAGCCCGCCCCCGGCCCGGGGTGCGAATCCGGTGCCAGCGAGCGGCGGGCGATGCTAGAGGTCCTCGAGCCGAAGCGGCTGCAGCTGGCGCCGCGTCTGCCCCGCGTGCCCGGAGCGGATTCTGCCCGCCGCCCCCGGAGCGCCTGGCGCCCCGCTGAGCCCGCGGTCGCTTCCTCCCCGTGACGGACCGGCACTGCAGGTGCGGGGCGGGGCGGGCCGGGGCTGGGGGGAGCCTCCGGATCGCACGCTCGCTCGGGGGACACCAGGGGACTGAGTCCCGCTGGCTGGAGGTTCGGGACACCGTGCGCGGGGGCGCCGCGAGGGCGCAGGTCCCGGCGGGGGCAGAGCGCGAGGGCTCTGCAGATCTGGGGGCCGCGTGCGAGGTCAACCTAAAGTTCCCAGGTGCCTCGGGGGTCCCAGGGGAAGTGGGGGGGCCTGTGCGGCTTAAGTCCAGGAGATTATCCCGCGTCCCCCCTACTCGGTCTTGCATGGCTCAGAATTGTGGAAAACATTAACCCTCGAAGGTTCGTGGTGCCTCGTGAGGGTCGGGGGGTAGGGAGGGCAAAGCCCAACCTCACTGCTCTTAGAGCTGCCTGCAGCCCCTCCCAGATGCCTCGACCCTCCTCCCTTCTCGAAGCAGTCACTAATTTCCATGACAACGGAGAGTTCTTTATTGGCGACAACCCGAAGGGGGCTGGGCGGGGCTGCCGCGGTGTGGGGAAGGGGGCCCGAAGCCCCTCGGGATCGCGGCTCCCCTAGGCAGGCTCCTTGTTCCAAGCCTCTACGCGGAGGCCTGCTGGGGGTCTGGTGCACCGTGCGCGGTGGGGGTGGGGGCGGCACATGTTCCCGCTTGGGTGCGGGGCTTGGTGCTCACACGTGTGCCTCCCGCATGTGTGTACTGTGCCAGCGGAGGCGAGAAGCACTGAAGAAGGGGGTCAAGGTGGCACCACGGGGTAGGGGCAGGGCTCCTGCCTGGGGGGTGAGACTGTGTGAGCAGAGCCTGTGGTGTCTGGGTTCTTGAACCCCAGCCCCTCTCGGTTCTGCCAAACTGCCTTTGTCCGCACCACCTCCCCCACCACCCTAACTCCCACGGGCAGAGCCTGCTCCATCAGGTTCCTCCATCTAAGGAGCAGAGCCCTCCATCCTTCTTCAAATAATCAGAGCCCATAGCTTTCCAGTCCCAGTCTAGATCCCCTTCTAACAGGGGTAGGCGTTGAGTCCTCCCCAGGATCACCTGCAAAGATCCTACACTCTCCCCACCCCATTGATTCTTGCCAGCGTCAGCCACCTGCTGGGCCCTAGTCTTCTCAACTGGGAAATTGGCATTTTCTACTCCTTCAGTGCAAGGTTGATCCCAGGGTGGGACCGGAGTGTCTTTCCCTTTCTTTTACAGCGTTTGAGGTGGGCCCACAGGTGCCCCAGGCTGACTGTTCACATGTTTGTCATGGTCCCTTCTCTCCAGCCCCAAGTCCTGGCCCTCGTGCACAGGCAGACAGGTAGTCCTTTACCCTGCAAGGAGGCCACTGAGCCCTTGGTCTCTGTTTAGGGAAACTGAGGCACAGGGTGAAGGTTGTGCAGTTGTTACTGAGTTCAGTTGTCTAGGGTGCTGCTTCCGGCCCTCTTCTGACAGGATCTGTTTCAGGAGGAGTAGCCTGCATTTCAGGAGGGACCAAAGCCTTGGAAAGGGTCTCAAATGAGAAGGCCTGGTTGTATAGGGGCAGAACTGGACCGATTGAGAGGAGGGTTAATAAGAGGAGCTAATCAGGTCTCCCACCTCCTTTCCATCCCCCAACCCTGTGCCTTCAACATATTGGACCTTTCTTACACCCGATGACAGTGAGAGGGGCTAAGGGCTGTCCTGACTGAAGGGCTTCAACAGTTGGCTTTTCCCCCAAAGCAGTGTCTCCCACACCAAGCTCAGAAGATATAGAACAGTTTGGTGCAAGAGATATAGGAGGGTTTGGTGCACCAGACACAGCTTCCGGTCCAAATGTTCAGAACACATGGCCATGGAAGCCTTAGGGCTCTGCTGAGCACCCTCAGAACCCTGCGGAAACTGCTACTCACCTCCCTTTCCCTTGTACCTGCACCTTTTTTTTCTCTGTTAGATCCTTCTTCCTCCCCCATCACAGATTCTGCCTTTGTCTTCCTATATCTCTGCCCTTGTCTCTTTCGTAAGTACTTCCTTTTTTTTAATGGGAATTCGTCTCAGAACCCTCAGATGGGACAAAGCCTTGGAGATAATTGTAAAGGGGGCCTAGCCAACACTTCTGCCATAATAATCCATACCATAATAATCCTTTACTCCAATGTCTGCCTCTGCGTTTCCCTTCTTCCAACCACAGGGAAGCAGGGGCTCAAAGACTGGGGCTCCTGGATCATGACTCTGCCTATGGGTTGAGGGCTGAACTTTCTAGAGGCAGCACTGGACTCTATGGCTACTCCCTATGACTGAAGAAGGAGCTCTGGTGGCGTAGTCTGCAGGGAGCTGCACTGTCAACCCAAAAGGCTGAGACTCTGATGGTTCAAATCCACTAGCAGTTCTGAGAGATAAAGATGGACAATCTCCTCCCTTGAGATTTACAATCTCATATACCTGATGAAAGGTTAGCTAAGGATTGATTCTGACTCTACCACAACGAAAGATGATAGACGAGATTTCCCTGTCATCGTGTCTCCTATTTAAAGTAGGGAGAGGAACCATGACCACCCATGATTTAAGTGTAGCTTGAAGCCCCAGCGTACCTTCTTGCCCAGTCCCCTGTAGCTGCTGGATGATAGATTAGAAGCTTGACTCTGACTCTCGATCTAGCTGCCTCAGGTAAGGCTTCCATCTCCCTGGACCTGTGAGTGAAGCCTCAGCTGTGAGCTAGGCAAGTCTTGGGCCTGGGCATGCCCACTGCAGCAGGAAACCTAGCCTGAGCCCCAGAGAACAAGCAGGGAGGGGAAGGCATACTTGCAGACTGGTGTTCACAGCTGCCACTAAATTGGGAGGTGTTGCCCACAGTTGTTTGGAGGCAGCTGGAGACTTTCTGGGTACCTCTGGACTCCCTAGATTTACTGAAAAGTCTGGGACCCCACATGGGGCAGGAGACCAGGGCAATGGGACTAGAACAGGTGGGGCCTGAACTGGGCCCCTTCCACTGGAGGGAAGAGTAGGGTCTTCAAGTTGGCATATCTGGGCTTCTTGAACTGGCTTCTGCCTCAATCAGACTTCCCCTGGGCCCGACTTGCCTAAGGCTGAAGTAGGGCTCCAAGGGGACCAGGCAGAGGCTCCCTCAGCGTTGCCTGAGGCCCAATTCCCTGAGCTCAGTGGTTAGGCCCAAGGGGCAGACAGTAACTAGGGAGTGATTGGCCCTGAGGCTTTCTGAGAGGCAGCCAGTGGTCAGTGACAGGGCCAGGCTCTATAGTCCCATCCCCCTAGTCTGCCTGTGAGCTGCCCCTTGTTCATACTGTTTACTTCCTCTGCAGCCCGTGGAAGGTGCCACATCTCCAGGGAAACAGCTGCTGTGAGGCTCCTCTGCCCTAGGTCTCCTGTCTCCTCAAGGAGAACTTTCTTTTTTCAGGGGTTGAGACTGAGCTGTTTGGAACAAGGATGAGAAATGCAGACCCCACTCAGCCTAGTGCTCCCCCTCGCCCCATATGAGCAAGTAACAAAGGCTTAGTGTGTACACTTGAAGCATCTCAGGCAGCAGCAGTGAGAAGCAGATGGTGAAGGGGGTAGGGGTAGGGGGACTAAGGCACTAATAGGAAGTATGCCGCCTCCCCCCTACCCCCAGCCAGCTTTTCCCCTCTCAGCCCTGGGACGGTTCTGCATGTGGCTATCCACGTGCAGTTGGGACTAGTAAGAAGAAGCTGAAATCAGGGTAGCCATGGCAGGGAGGAGGGGGTGTAGAACAGATATGTCCCAACTCCTGCCTCAGGCCCCTGCTCCTACCCTACCATAGGCACGCCATCGGGCCTGCAGGATGTGAGTCCAGGCCTGTTGGACTGTGAACAGAGGTCTGGTTTTCTGTGGTAGAGGCAGACGAGCAGACCAGCCCTGGGTCCCTGTAGGCACCAGCATGCATACATGGCCACAGAAAGCTGAGGCTAGGACTGGGGACAGGCATACATAAAACCTCCCAAGCCTTCCCCACGGGACAGGGAGCTGTTGGTGTTGACTGTGGGGTAGAGTGAGGAAGGTATTTCAGAGGAGTGACATTTTGAATCTGGCCTTGGAAGAGCAGTATTGTTTTATACATTGTATTGCACAAACAACCCTATAATGCCAGAAATCACAGAGAAGGTGACTATTCAGCCCTGGTCTCCGCAGCTCACTCACACAGAGGCTTCTCCAAAGGGAAGCCGGGGTGGGCAGCATCCTCGCTAGTCCCACACTTCCGGACATTGAGTAGACACGGTCCAATTGGCAAATCACCTGTTGTTGGACATTTAAGTGGTTGCTAGTATTTTGGGTTTTAAAAAAAATGTTATAAATAACTCTGCCATGACAAATCATAGGATTGTGATGGCAAGCTTTGGGGGAAGGGCATTCCTGCCAGAAGGAACAGATCTGGGACATGGGTCCCTCCCACCTCATCCTGGGAAACCTGCAGGCTGAGATACCACCTTCCAGCCCATTGTGTGGCCAGCCTGCGGATGGATGCCATTCTCTTCCTTCAGACTGTTCAGGCGCGGAGCAGGGTGGCTGCCGGTGGTGGGAGGCTGTGCCCCCGCTCTCAGGTGCGAGAGCAGGATGCAGGATTCCAACCACACACTCATCCTCGCAGACACGGGAGCAGGACTGTGACTGCAGTGGCAAAGGCTCGCAGCCAGGGATGATTTCCAAAGCTTTTCTTGTTTGCCTCTTTGATGCCTCACAAGATGGCTTAAGCCCTGACTTGAATGACGCTGATGAAATGTGTTTGCGTTTCCTGAGCCCAAGCAACCCAGATTAGGAAATGATGGAATTTATTCCCTAATGCTGAATGGCCGATTTAAGGGAGAACTGCGAGCCTTGAGAAGTGGCTGACTGGCTTCTCTCCCTGGGAAGGAGTGAGCCCTAAACTGGGCTGGCCATGGAGCTTGTCTGGCTCCTTGGCTTTGATTTCGGCAGGCAGAGACCCTCTTGCCCAAGCTGTCCCCTCTGAGAAGAGGAGGGATGATGTCCTCCTTTCTCTGTTACTCTGCAGCTCCTTCCATGGAGGGAAGCATCTAGTTAGCCAAGGTCCCAGTCCAAAACCTGTGCACAGCAAGTGCTAATCGGTGAGAAAAGAGGACATGCACACTCAGCAGAGGCAGAGCAATTTCACTGCAGCCTTAGCGCTGACCAGGCCCTGGGGAGGCAACCTCTGTGGTCAACTCTTCAAAGGTCTAGAGACTATCCACCAAGCAGTCCCTCCCAAAGTTCCTCTGAGAGTAAGGGTGTCCAGTGCCTTTTCCTTTGGGGTCTGGAGTCAGCCCACCTAGAACCACAAGTAGCTAGCAGGTTTGCAGCACCATCCCCCAGGAGCACAGAATGCCTGGAGTCCCCTGAGCAGCTGCAACTGGTCACCTTGGTGGGCTCCAGCAGTGATGGTCCTGACCATCACCTCTGCTTGGGTCCTAGCAAAGCCTTCTCCTTTAAAGTTTGGGTTAATACTGCCTCTTCTATAAAACCTTTCCTCCCTTCTCCACCCAGATGGGGGTTCGCCCTCTGAGGAGTACCCCAACTACCATACCTGAAGCAATATTTATTTAAAATATTTTTTAATGATGGTGCGGTAATTTGGTAAAGGATATATAAAAAAAGTGGCACAATTTGCAGAATGTAGCCAATATCACTGAACTGTACACTTGGAACTGTTGGATTGGTGGGGGTTTTTTGTTGTATTTTTTTTGCCTCAAAATATATTAAACCAATAGCACCGATTATACTGGTTTTTTATTTTTATTTTATTTTTTTATGTGAGTGTACCGTCAAATCAGATCTGACTGGTACAGGAGGAGATTATCCCTCCTTTTCCCGGCAGAGCATCTGGTGGATTCGAACCGTGAGCCACTGGGATTGTAGTTGCAGCTCCTTGCCACTAGGCCACCAGAGCTCCCCGATTACACTGGTTTTTGTTATGTACCATCAAGTCGGAACTGACTCAGCTGACTCTCCAGTGAATTTTCAGAGGCAGTTAATCACATAGGAGGAGACTGCCTATCTTTCTCCCTCAGAGCAGCTGGTGGATTTGAACTGTGTGCCTTTGTGTTGGCAGTACAACTCCTTACCACTCAGCCATCAGAGCTTCCTAAAAGTGATTATACATGTAGTTAAAAAAACAGCAAAAAACCCCCCAACCAAACAAAAAACAGCCAACAGAAAATTCATAAAAGATATAAATATGTTTCCTAAACAAAGAAAGTTGTTTTCTTAGATGTTCTTCAGGAAAAAGTTTGTGAATGTTCACCAGTATATAAACTTTTAAAAATTTAAACAGTAAAATATTCTACTTGACATTCTATCTCTTGCTTTTTCATTTGTCAGCATTTGCCATTGTCTGTTGTACGGCAGTCTTTTTTTTTTAAAAATCAACTTTAATCTTTTTAGTTACTGCCGTCAATTCAGACTCATAACGGACTCTCCAGTGGGTTTTCAAGTGGCTGTAAATCTCTGGGATTGCAGTGCAGCTTCTTGCCTAGATGTTTCTTTTTTTTTTTAATTTTTATTTTATTATTTTGTGTTTGTGTACCGTCAAATCAGACCTGACTGGTACAGGAGGAGATTGTTCCTTCTCCTGCAGAGCCTTGGGTGGATTCAAACTGTGTACCTCTGGGGTGCAGTGCAGCTTCTTGCCAGTAGGCCAGCAGAGCTCCAATCAAATGGCTGTAAATCTCATGGATGGAGACTGCTCACCTTTCTCCCTCAAGACCTCTGGTGGATTTGAACTTGCAGAGTGGCGCCTCCTTTGGGTTAGCGGCACAGCTTGCTATCTGGACTACGCCACTAGAGAGCTCCATAACATTTTAATAGCCGCCAAATATTCCCAAGTATGGATGGCCTTAATTTTATACTGCATTTTCATTTGTAAAATAGAACCAAAATCTAGGAATGTGCACAAAACTTGTAGGAACATTTGTACAAATTATTATAAAGCAAATGCCTGTGTAACAACCACTCAAGTTCAGAAGTAGACTCTTCAGAATCCCCTCAGGTGTCCAGATCCAGATTCTACAACAACTTCTTTTCTCTTTGTTACTGCTGCTACATGACTTGTGGTACTGATTCCCTGGCTTTTCTTTGTAATTTGAGGCTGTCGATAACAGTATAAGTCTGGTTTTGTATACTGTACCAAGAGAATCACAATGTATGTACTCTTTTGTCTTTGACTTCATATTGTGTTTGTCAGATTTACTATACACTTGGGTATGTTGTTGTTGTTGTTGTGTGCCATCAAGTCAGAGTCAACTCATAGTGATCCTCCAACGGTTTCAGAGGCTGTAAGTCTCTCTGGAAGAGATTGCCTGTTGTTCTTATACGGAGCAGCTTGTGGGTTTGAACTGCATGCCTTAGGGTTGGCAATGAAACATCTTACCACTAGGCCACCATAAGGCTATACTTGAATTTAGCCATTTAAAAAACAACACTGCCGAAGGGCTCTGATGAGCATGTGCATTGGGCACAGTGGACGAGTGGCATCTGGTAGATGCCACTGGTGTCCCCGTTGTCTGCCCAGCACCTGGTGGCAACCTCCATTTACCTCTCTTCCACCTACTTGGCTCCCCACGTGGTGACCAGTGATACTAGATGGTAACCTGACCACATCGTCCCAGTTCCCCATCTCTCCATCTTCCAGAAGCTTCCCCCCTTTCAGACCCCACAGGTATCCTTCTGCACCTTGCCCATGCTCACGCCTTCCCTTCTGGGGTCTTTTCTAGCCAATAGCCTTGATGCGCCTGACCAGCACCCAGCCCCTAGCTTCCTGTCTGACCAGTGCTTTGGAGCTCTGAGACCAATGCCTCCCCAGGGAGGGCCTCTGGATCTACAGTACAGAAGGTGCTTAATAACTGTATGTTGAATGAGAAATCCAGAAAAACTCAAAGCAGTTGCTGTTGAGTTGATTCTGACTCATGGTGACCCCAGGCATGTTGGAATAGAACTGTGCGCCCCAGAACTTTCAAGTGGTTGATGCTACAGAAGTACATGAGATATTATACAAAATGAGTAACCATGGAGGACATTATGCTGAGTGAAATATCCCAGGCACATCTAAGTGGACTCAAACTTTCAGTTAACAGCTGAATCATTTTCACCACCTAGGGATTTGGTGGATAGCTAAAGTTCCTGCACTTCCACTGTTGTTGTTATATGCCGTCCAGTCACTTGTGACTCATAGTGACCCAGTGTACAACCATTAAATGTATAATATGTATATACGTATGTATAATATTTTAAAGTGCGACTAGGCTACAATATAGGGAACTCTGTTGACTTAGTGATAAGGAGATGTTCTACCAAGCCAAAGGTAAGTAGCTCAAATCCTCCAGCTTCTTTGTGGAAGAAAGATGGGCAATCTCTTTCCTTGTGATTTACAGCCTCTGAAAACTTCTTGGAGGGTCTGCTATGTGTTGGTTCTGATTCTACAGTACATAAAAACAACAACAACATATCACAGTTTATCTTCACTTGTTGAATATTTGGGCTATTCTGTTTGGGACAACTATGGATATTGCCACTGGAAAATTCTTGTATGAACATCTTGATGTTCAAATATGCACATTTCTGTAGGGTACATATTTAGGGGTGGAGTTGCTGGTTCATGGAGTGTGATTGACTTTAATAGTTTTACCTGCTCATCAATAAACAAATGGATAGAGAAGCTGTAGTATAGTCACACAATGGAATATTATGCAGCACTGAAAAACAAAGAACTCATGAAATATTATACAAAATGAGTAACCATGGAGGACATTATGCTGAGTGAAATATCTCAGTCACAAAAAAGACAAATAGTGCATAGTGCCACTGTTATAAAACAGGACTGACATGAGGGTTGAGGGGAAACTAAGAAAAGAAAGGATAAATAATATACACAGCATTGAAACAGATGAGGGAGAGAACTGTATAAAAGGAACATATGATTAGGTATTATTGGCATGACAAGAGTCCAGAATAAGAACTGCATAGTAAAGTGGTCAGGGGATGGGGGAACGACGACTGGATAAGAATGAAAGAACTTTTTTTCCAAAGGAAAAAACCGAACTGGGGGTAGGGAGGAACATGTGCAACAATGAATGAATGGAAATCCAAATTCTTCATAAACTTTCATTAAAATCTAAATTAAAAAACAACAACACTGAAACTCCACCCATAAAAAAAATTTGTTTTACTTGCTATGCAATCCTGAAGGCACAGAGTTCTAGGCCCCCAGCTGCTCCAAGGTAGAACAATGGGCAAGCTCCTCCCATGCAATTAACTGCCTCTGAAAACCCCCTGGAGGGTCAGCTGTGGGTTGGTATATAACAGACGTGAAGTGCTACCCTGTCCTGCACGTCCCCACGATCAGCTGCAGAGCATGCTCTCGTAGTCTATAGTGTTGTTCCTGGCTGAGTTTTAAAAGTAGATTACCAGGTCTTGCTTCTGAGTATGTCTTACTGTGGAAGTTCCATGGAAACCTGTTCAGGATCATAGGTCTCCTGCATGGAGGGTGAGAATTCTTCCATTCAGTCACCACTACTCTTACAGCCTTCTTAAGTGTGTGCTGATGTAGATCAGGCAGCCAAGCTGGGTTGCTGGGTATGTGGCCTAAGAAGCATGGCTCATGTCTGAGTCTGCCTAACCTTTAGCTCCTCCTGGTGGGGTCTCTGCCGTTGGTATGGCCAGAGCCAACTGGGATCTCTAGAGCCTTCCTCTGTGAGAAGTGCAGAATGGAACAGCTGAACCAGAACCATTCTGTCCCCAGCTCAGGGCCTGGCAATGCCGTTTGGGTGTGTGACTCTGGGTGACAAGAAGAACTATAACCAACCGTCAGAGGTGACTGATCGATATGACTTGGGACAGGTCATTAAGACGTGAGTGCTGGACTTGCTGGGTGGGAGCGGAGGGGCTGGGCTGGGGGAGGTGGAGGGCAGCCCACAGTCAGGCCAGGGCTGAGTCCGTTGCCTCCTTGGCTGCAGTGAGGAGTTTTGTGAGATCTTCCGAGCCAAGGACAAGACCACAGGCAAGCTGCACACCTGCAAGAAATTCCAGAAGCGGGATGGCCGTAAGGTGCGGAAGGCGGCCAAGAACGAGATAGGCATCCTCAAGATGTGAGTGTGAGGCCTGGTACCGAGAGGGGATATAGGACGTAAGGGTTGGAGGGCTGGTGGCCTCAGACAGGCCTCTGTCTGACCTGATAATCTGCTGTGGTCCATAGTGGCAACCAGAATTTCTCTCAGGGATTCACCCAATCCTAACCATTGACTCACTGCCAGGGTGAAGCATCCCAACATCCTGCAATTGGTGGATGTGTTTGTGACCCGCAAGGAGTACTTCATTTTCTTGGAGCTGTGAGTGAGGGACTGAGGTCCCAGGATTCCCCGGGCCTCAGGGCCTTTGCCTGCCCCACCCTTTATATCCAGGGAAAGCCCTCTTTCTGAACCCTTAGGGTCCTGGGTCCTTGTGCCTTTCCCAACTAGCTGCCCGGCATGGGCAGCCTTCCCAAGCATTCTCCTCCATCCCCATCCTGGCCACTTGAGCTCAGGGGCTGGTGTCCCTCAGGGCCACAGGGAGGGAGGTGTTTGACTGGATCCTGGACCAGGGCTACTACTCGGAGAGAGACACGAGCAATGTGGTGCGGCAGGTCCTGGAGGCCGTGGCCTACCTGCACTCACTCAAGATCGTGCACAGGAACCTCAAGGTGAGGCCAGGGATCAATGGGCTGCGGGGCTGGGGCTGAGTAAGACCTTGGAGCCTTGATCTGGCCTCTGAGGCCCTCTTGGTATTTTTTTTTTCTACTCTCTTGTCATGCCTGGCTGGAGTAGCTGGAGAACTTGGTTTATTATAACCGGCTGAAGAACTCGAAGATTGTCATCAGCGACTTCCATCTGGCCAAGCTGGAAAATGGCCTCATCAAGGACCCCTGTGGGACCCCTGAGTACCTGGGCAAGCAGGGGGAGACAGGGGTAGGGCAGGGTCTGGGGTAGTGTCCAAAGAGCTGTTTTGGGTCGGGCAGAATGACATTCCTATTGTAGATAGTATGTGTATATCATTGAGCAGGTACTGGGATCACCTAGACCCAGTACTGACTGGATGATGGACATTGTTTCCAGCCCCCGAGGTTGTAGGCCGGCAGCGGTATGGACGCCCTGTGGACTGCTGGGCCATTGGCGTCATCATGTACATCCTGTGAGTGGATGGGCAGGCGAGTAAGCCCTCAGCCATGCAGGAACGTCAGCCTCTATCTCTGGCCCTTTTGGGTGACCCTGCCCTTCAATCCCCTTGTAGGCTTTCAGGGAACCCACCCTTCTATGAGGAGGTAGAGGAAGATGACTATGAGAACCATGACAAGAATCTCTTCCGGAAGATACTGGCTGGCGACTATGAGTTTGACTCTCCATACTGGGATGACATTTCACAGGCCGGTAAGGAGCTGCCTGGCATGTAGTTTGAATGTGTGTGTGTGTGTGTGTGTGTGTGTGTGTGTGTGT
>NW_006399871.1:936734-1018421 GCF_000299155.1 Elephantulus edwardii
TGTGTGTGTGTGTAGGAGGCTGCCTCCTCTGCTGGACTCCACTCCTGCCCTACAGCCCATTCATCCACCTCTAGATAGTTAAATGGGGGCACCCAAGCATAGCCCCTCCCTGGCTTTTCCCCCAGCCAAAGACTTGGTTACCCGACTGATGGAGGTGGAGCAAGACCAGCGGATCACTGCAGAGGAGGCCATCTCCCATGAGTGGTGAGCAAAGCCCACAGGTAGGGTGGAGAAAGATGATTAGCAAACACCAGGGTTCTTGTCCCCTATCTGCCTAACACCTAGCACGTTCATTCATGAGGCCTTGAGTGGGTGGAGGGTACTCAGGACTCAAGCCAACCCAGAGACTTCTTCTGGTGGTCCCTTAAGCCCACGAAAACATCTTGGGCAAAGTCTAGATGGAGGCCTGTACCACTTAGAACCAGATGCACTCGAGTCTTTTCTAGGATTTCTGGCAATGCTGCTTCTGATAAGAACATTAAGGATGGTGTCTGTGCCCAGATTGAAAAGAACTTTGCCAGGGCCAAGTGGAAGGTAAGGCTTGGATGACCTGCTTTCCTGTTCTGACTGCACTTTGATCACCCATTGTTTCTTTGCCTGCAACACACACGTTCGCTTTCTTCAGCCATCATGAATGGCCATAGTCATTGCCTTTAAGTGGCTTGCTAAGCAACTGGTTCCCAGGCCCCAGGACAGTTGAAGGCAGCTGGGGAGGCATCACAAAAGGGGCTGGGTTTAGCTATTGCCAAGGAGTGAGTCTAGCTTCTGAAAGCCTCACCTTAAACTTCTATCGTCTTCTCTTCAGAAAGCTGTCCGAGTGACCACCCTCATGAAACGACTCCGGGCACCAGAGCAATCCAGTACCACTGCAGCCCAGGCGGCCCCAGACACAGATACTGCCACCCCAGGGGCTGCAGGCGGGACCACAGCTGCAGCCCTGGGTGGGGCCACCCCAGTCCCAACAGCAAAGGGTGTTGGGGCTCTTGCTGCAAAGAGTGAGAATGTGGTCTCTGCAGACCGTAGTGCCACCCCAGCCACAGATGGCAGCGTTACCCCAGCCACTGATGGCAGCGTTACTCCAGCTACAGACGGAAGCATCACTCCAGCCACTGATGGGAGTGTCACTCCAGCCACTGACAGGAGCGCCACTCCAGCCACTGATGGGAGAGTCACACCAGCCACAGAAGAGGGCCCCATGCCCACCACCCAAAGTAGTGCCACATCAGCCCCCAAGGCAGCTGCCACCCCAGAGCCGGCTGTGGCTCAGCCGGACAGCATAGCCTCAGAGGGCACAACAGGCCAGGTTCTACCCTCTAGTAAAGGGGAAGAGGCTGCTGGCTGTGCCCAGGAATCTCGAAGGGAGGAGACCAGCTGAGTGGGCAGGCTGGTGGCTGAGTAGGGGAGGGGATGACAGGAGGGTGGGAGAGTGGATGGGGGCTTCTCACTGTACATAGTCATTGGCATGATGCCCCCTTCCCTTCCCTGCCCCTCTGTCCCCCAGCGAGGGGCATGCCTGGTGGCCACGGGAAAGTAGTCGCGTCTCCCATGTGTATGTGCGTGAGTGGTGGGCAGGCCAGAGGCAGGGCTGGCCCCAGCCCCCCTGCATGGATTCTTTGTGGCTTTTCAGTCTTTTGCTAGCTTTCTAGTTTTTTGTTCCTTGTGGGATGCTGCTCTAGGGATTCTCAGGGGCTCCCTGCTCCCTTTTCCCTTCCCTTCTTGCCTCATGATTCCCCTAGTCAAGGCCTGGTGGGTCCCCTCCTTTCCTAGACCCCAAACTCAAGTGGTCTTGCCCTAAGAGCTAGTCCTCCAGTGAGGTCCTGTCAGCGGCCTTTAGTCTCCTGCACACGAACACGTGAGGCTGCTCTAGAAGTGAGCACAGGCTGAGATGGAGGATGTAAAATTCTAGATTAATGTATTTAGAGACAAGATTGGTTGCAAGAGCCCAATAGGGTCCCTCAGGAGTAGAAAAGAGTAGTAGGGTAAATGCTTGCATCGTTGACCCTTGGAAGCCCATCTCAAATTCTCTGTGTCATTTCCTGTCCTCCTGGGTCCTGCAGTGGGTTTCCCTGGACTCCAAGCCTCTTGAGTCTTTAAGGGGAAGAAGCAGAAAGGATGTGGCAATGAGACTAGGGAGAGGAGAGTGCAAGGCTAGCACCCAGTGCCCCAGCACAGCTGGATACTGATCCTGGGCCAAACTGAAGGCTGATACCCTCTTGCTCTTCCCAAATGCCTTTCTTCTCAGCCTCAGCCGTCAAGTTCTCTCCATTTCAGCATGCCTCCTTATGGCAATGCCTCACAGTCTATGATTTGAGGGTTTGCCTTTTACACAGGCATATTTTCTGCTCTCTCAGTGCAACAAAATGGAGTGGGAACCCCCTTTGTACAACTCACTTCCTCCTTTTCTTAGGGCTTAGAGGGGAGCCTAGGCACCTCTGAGCCATGCTGAGTTGTTTTGCTGAGATGAGGAAGTGGAATGAGGGCCCCCTAGTTCCCTGATGGATGCTCCTGGCAGGTATCCTTTGTCAGATCCTATTACAGTCTGGGCAGGCAGCCATGCCAATCCTAGCCCCCCCACTCAGCACTCCGTGGTGGTCCTGCCCTTCTCCCTGCATGCCTGTGGGTCTGCTCTGGTGTGTGTGTGTGTGTGTGTGTGAAGGTTGGTGGGCTGTTTGCCTGCTGAACCTGGCAAATAAACGTCACCCTGCCAAAGTCTTTGGCCACCCTCTCGCCTTTTGCTTCCTCTGTCCTAATGGGAAGGGGCCCTTGGCTGTAGTGATGAGGGGGCTCTGGGAGCAGGTTCAGAAGTGGCTGGTGTTCAGTACCACGTGAATTGCCTGGGCTGAGAGTGAAGATTAACCTATCACAGCATGTTTTTCTCCAGGCCCTTGGCATAGGGGTAAGGGGGAGTTTACTCTAGATCTAGAAATCCATGTGGATGACAGGTCGTGGACTGTCCTAATGGTGCCTGTTATCTGTCTTTATTTGGGCATAGAACTAGAACACATCTAGGGCCAGTCATCATGGGGAGACACCATTCCCATGGCCAAAGTGGGCTTCACTGGGTTGGGAAGATGGGGTGCTGGGTGGCCATCACACCAAGGTTTTCTGCTGTCAGGTATTGGTTCCTCCTTTCTGTGAACAACATGTGCTCTAGCTTGAAATGAAGCTTTACTGTATAAGGTTTTGAAGGATCCCTGTTAGCACAGTGATTAAAGCAGCTAACCAACGTTTCATGGTTCAAAGTCACCGGCTGTGTGGTGGGCAAAGATGTGGAAATCTGCTTCCATAAAGACTTACAGCCTCGGACACCCTACTGGGCAGTTCTGCTTTGTCTATAGACAAAAAAGCCCTATAGGGTCACTGTGGGTTGGGATCAACCCAATGGTAGTGGGTTTGCTTTTTTAGTATAAAGTTTCTCCAGGGAAAAGGGAAAGTAACACGGCTAAAGATAGTGAAAATTCCTAGGCGACATCAAGATTGCCACAGCCCACATGGGCCCGGGTTCACTCCTCTTAGGGAGGACTTAAAAGATCAAATGGGAAGATCTGGAAAAGTGTTTGGGGTGTTGTTTTGTTTTTTTTTGTTTTAGTCCCTGGTGTTAGGCACTTGTCTATGAACATCAGGATCTCAAAAATTCCAATCTTCTGCAGCCCCAGAGGCATAACTGATCCTCCTTATGTCTTGAGAGTTGAGAGCTAAAGCCCAGAGTATTCAGATTAAGAGATGTCATGCTTTCCTGAGATAAAGCCAAGGTGAAGCTGGAGTATGGGGGCGGGGGTGTGTTGAGAGGGGGAGAACATTAGAATTCACAGGTTACCAGCAGATCGTTCAATACTGCCTAGAGGCAAGCCAGCCCGTTCCCCAAAGGGAGCGTTGTCCGTTCTGCGGCCACTATCTTCTCAAGACCTTCCCAAAGTCCACGCAGAAGGTGGTCTAGGGAGAGCAGAGTTGAGCGTACTAGGTCCTGTCCAAGTGTGGGCCTATCCTGGTGCTCGAGGGATGCCGGCCGATGTACAGGAGCCTATCAAAGGCGCCGAGAAGCCCTGGGACCGGTGACGAGCCCAAAACACAAGATAGACATCACAACGCAACGCCGGAGCTCCAGACCCTGGCGCCTCTGCCAATCCCGGCTCAATATTCAAGCCCCGCCCCCTGGTCTGTCGTCATTTCCTGTCCGTTCCCGGAAGCTGCGCAGAGGAGGCAAGTTTGAAACGGGGGAAGGTAACGCGTGTGGCGCAGCAGTGAAATCCGTGGGGCCGCCGTCTCCTTGGTTACCCTGGCCACTTAAGTCCCGCGGCCATGCCTATCCGTGCGCTGTGCACTATCTGCTCCGACTTCTTCGACCATTCCCGCGACGTGGCTGCCATCCACTGCGGCCACACCTTCCACCTGCAGTGGTAAGTGGACGTGGGGGTCAGGCCCTTCCCGGCGACCGCTGTCTAGAAGCCCCGGGGAGGGGTAGGAAGGACAGCGCTGGACGGAGCCCCCCACTAGAGGGTCCTCACTTAGAAGGAGGGGGCGGCTTCTGAAAGAAAGTGACAGTTAAGCCGAGCCCAGAAAAGGGACTTGTTGATCAGCTGTGTTAAGATATACAACTTCAAAACTGTTAGCCTGGGAAGATGTGAGCTTTCCCCACATTAACGAGCATTAAACTTAAAATTTAAAAATAAATTTTAAGAATTTATTCTTGCTAGAAACATGGTAAGCCCTTGCCTACTGATGGAACTTAAAATGGTTTATTTGATGTTTTGGAAGATTTCTATCTAGAGTCCTATCATTGGTCAGACTTCCTAGTGTAGTCACTGATGCCAGTAAGCAGATGCATATCATAGGGCATGGACATGCTCCTCAAGGGATTTGGATGACCTTGGGGGACTAGACTATTGAGGATACTGTTGATGTGACAAGATACCCTAATAGCTGTGAATGAGCCGGTTTAAAGGCCCCAGCAAAGGACTTGGGCAGATTAATCCAGGGCACTTACCAAGCAAAACACCTCAGCAATCAGGTACCCAGGCTACTAGCAGATCTCAAAGGTCATTTTCCCTCAGAGCCTCCCTAACAGGCTGTGTTCCTGAGAGCCAGAGCTATTGCTGTGCTTTCAGATGGGAAATCAAGCTTCTAAGGCTTCTGCTCTCTTCACTGTCTGTATACTGTTTTTTCATCTTTTTCTTTTTTAATTTTCATTTATCAGACAATCATAGCTGTTATTTGAGCCCATTGTTGCAGCCACTATGTTGATTCATCTCATTAAAGGTTTTCTTCATTTTCACTAACCCTCTCTACTTAACAAACATGATGTCCTTCTCCAGGGACTGGTCTCTTCTGCGAACATACCCAAAGTACGTGAGACAAAATCTTCCCATCTTTACCGGTAAGGTGGATAAATACAGGCTGTACTTCCAAGACAGATTTGTTTGTTTTTCTGGAAGTTTACAGTACACTTAATATTCTTGGTCAACACTATCATGCAGACACATTGATTCTTCTTCAGTCTTCATATTTATTGTCCAGCTTTCACGTACATTTGAGGCGCTTAATAATACAAGGGTTTGAGTCAAGTACATCTTAGTCCTCAACATGGAACCTTTGTTTTAACACTTATACAGCAGGTTTGCTCAGTGCATTTCATCATTTGATTTCTTGACTGCCTGCTTCCATAGGCATTGATTGTGGATGCAAATAAAAGACAATCCTTGACAGCTTCAATCTTTGATCAGGATGTAAATTACTGATCTAGTTGAGAGAATTTTTGTTTTCTCTCTATTGAGGGATAATCCATACTGAAGACTGTAGTCTTTTCATTCATAAGTGTTCCACATCTTCACTTTCAGCATGAAGGTTGTGTCTGGCAAGCTGTTAATGAGTCCTCCTCCAATCCCAACAGCATGTTTTTCTTTATACATTTTCGCTTCTTGTAGTATTTGCTCAGCATACTGATTGAACAAGTGTGTTAAAAGCATATATCCCTAGAGTGAACTCTTCTGATTTTTAAACCACAGAGTAGCCACTTTTTTCAATCAGATAACCTCCTCATGGTCTTTGTGCAGGTTCCACATGAGCACAGTTGGATGCGCTAGGATTCCATACTTCATCATGTTATTCATCATTTGCTATGATCCACACAGGTAAACATCTTTCTGGTGTTCTTTGCTTTCAACCATGATTCATCTAACATCAACGATGATATCCCTTATCGTATATTTTCTTCTGAATGGACCTTGAATTTCTTGCAGTTCACTGTCAATATACTGTTGCAACTATTTTTGAACTATCCTCCATGTAACTTTACTTGCAAGTGCTGTTAGAGATAATGTTTGATGATTTCCACATTGTGTTGTATCATCTTTCTTTGAAGTGCACATAAATAGGGATCTCTTCCAGTTGGTTAGCCAGAGAACTATCTTCTGAATTTCTTGGCATTGACTAATGAATGCTTTCAGTGTTGTAGCTAATTGTTGAAATATCACATCAGTACTCCATCAGTATCAGGAGTCCAGTTTTTCACCAAAACGTTTCAGTGCAATTTGGATTTTTTCCTTTTAAGACCATTGGTTCTTGATCATATGCTATGTCCTGAAATAGTTTACCATTGACAGATTGTTTGATGCAGTGACTCTGCGTATTCCTTCCATCATCATCTTTTTTTAAGTTGTGCTTGGACTAAAAGCAATTGCTTTTTCCTTCAATCATTCTTACAGGTTTTGCTTGTAGCATTGCAACCCTCACATTGTAACAGCACTCAGTCTTCTCACTTCTACCCTGAGTCTCATTTCCATTCATCCTTCTGTCCTGAGCTTTCTCCCTGGGCAGCTGTTCCCTTGTAATCTTGTCTGATTGATTGTTCTATGGAATGACTACCTGGTTAGTGTTGTTATTTACCTTATAAGCATGCTCAGCCAAAGGTTGAAACACTGAGGTGAGATTAGTTTTAGGCTCAGAAGGTTACTAAAGGCCATACTATTAGGGATTCCACTAGTCTCTACTAGACCACCACACCTGATCATTTTTGTGAGTTTGAGCTTTTCTCTACAGTTTTCTCTTGCTTTGTATCGGACCCTCCCTCACCCTCTGCTCTGGTCCCTTTTAGAACAATCAGCAATGGTAGCTGGGTATCATCTAGTTCTTCTGGTCTCAGAACAGTGGAGGTTGAAGTTTATTTGTCCTCTTAGTTATTTAGTTTAGTCAGTCAATTAGTCCTTGGGACTAATTGTTATTAAAAAAACTCCCAAAACACCTGTTTTATTTCCTTTGTGCTTCAACAAGGAGAGATCAATAATGAAACCTCCAATATTGTATCTCAAGACTTGATTCTTTTTCTTCAGTTACTTCAGCTTGAGAAGTGCTAAACATGTTTTTTCTTTTTTATTTTCTAACTACAGATCTTTACACATATAATTGTAATACTTTATTTCATCGTCTTGTGATGCTTTTGGAAATATTCTGCCCAGCTCTTTTTTTTTCCCTGCCCAGCTCTTTTATATCATCATTTCTTCTGTTCACTTCAACAGCTCTACATTCAGAGCACGTTTCATAGTCTCTTTTGACATCCATTTTGGTCTTTCCTATTTTTTTTCCTTTTAATACCAATTTCTTTTTAATTTGTTGTTGTACGTTTTCTTTCACCCCTCTCCTATTTTTTTAAATGACCTTTTGCTTCCTTCTTGCATTATGTTCTTGATGTCATCCTATAATTCTGGTCTTCAGTCATTGATGTTCAGTGCATCAGATCTATTCCAGAGGTTGTGAAAGGAGCAGTTGCAGAGTGAGAGTGGCTGAGTCAGACTTCTCTCTACTTCATAAAAGGGAACTGTCCCCATCAATAATATCTATAGTACTAAACAAATAGCTACATGTCCAGACATGCTACCCCTCATGCTCCTGCACCTCTTTCCACCAATCATTGGGTCTGCTGTTCATTGCAAATTGACTCACAGACTTTACTCAGAGTTCTCAGGTTAATTAGGCAGATAGTTTTGGGAGTGGGGGAGGCAAAGAATATCACACAATACAAGTCCAGGTTTAGTCCAGCAGTCCCAAACCAGATTAAAACGGCACAATGCCTCAATTAGTGAAAGTCCAGGTTCATTTCTGCAGCACAAATGTACCCCTGGTTTCCTCAATCATCCAGCAAACTTATCTTGGAGCTGTTGCAAGTCAGCTTTTCTTTTTTTTTTTTGTTTTTTCGTTAAATATCTTACAAATATCTTTTATGGTTTGCTTTATTTCCCCCCCTACTGGCTTATTTACAAAATTTGAATACAAATTCAAAAATATTCTTTCAATTTCCCTCACCCCTCCACCCATCAAATTGTACAAACTAGTCATTAATCCCCCACTTTCCCTTGCACATCCACATCCCTCTGCTTCCAGCCTCTCCCACCCCTCCTGAATCCGTATACTTATTCTACAATAATGGTTTTATACAATAGTTATCCTTGTCGGACTGAGTTATTTCACTCAGCATAATGCTCTCCAGTCCCTTCCAAGTTAGGTAATAATTTACAAAGTTATTGCTCCTGCGTGCTGCATAATATTCCATTGTGTGAATGTACTATAATTTCTCAATCCATTAGTTTGTGGTTGGACATGTGTGCTCTTTCCATGTTCTTGTGATGGTGAATAATGCTGCTATGAACGTTGATGTACAAATCTCAATTTGTGCCTCAGTTCTCATATTTTCTGGGTATATTCCAAGTAGTGGAATAGCTGGATCATATGGAATTTCTATGTTCCGCTTTTTGAGGAAGTGCCCAACAGCCTTCCAGAATGGTTGCATCATTTACAAGTTAGCTTTTCATTCAGTCATCCAGCAAGCAAAACCTTTTAACTGTGGCTCCATCTCCAGAGTTCCTCAGGTTATACCTTATCACAGTCTCTTCACAGCAGTTCCATAGTCTCTTCACAGAGGTATTCTTTGAATTCAGCTGGGATATAATCAGCATTATATTTTGGCTTTCATGGGCTTTTTTCCCCTTCATACTTCCTGTTTTCTTCAGCTTCAGGTTGGAAATACATATGAGCAATTGATGATCATTTCTACAGTTGGCCCCTGGTTTTGTTCTGACTGATAATATAGAGCTTCTGCATTATCTTTTTCCACAGATGAAGTCGATTTGAATTCTGTATTCCATCTAGCAAGATCCACATGTAAAATTGCTGCTGTGTTGTTGCAAGAAAGTATTTCCAACAAATAAGGCATTGGCCTTGTAAAATTCTGTTGCATAATCTCCAATATAATTTCTGATACCAAAGCCTTATTTTCCAACTATGGATCCTTCTTTTTTGTTTCCAACATTTGCATTTCAATCACCAGTAATTATCAATGCATATTGATTGCATGTTCAGTCAATTTCAGACTGCAGAAGTTGATTACTGTAGCAATAACTATGTTCAGTCAGGATTGATTTTAATTTATAGATTGCTCTGAGTAGACCTAACAGTTTTAAGTCTCTCAGTCTATAAAAACAGAACATTTTTACTGCTTTTTATTTCTCTTTTATTCTTACCTTGAAAGGATAGTCCTTTGGGGTGGTGGGTCCCAGTTGAAAATGATCTTTAGAGAACCCTGGGCTTTGACTTTTGCCCCCAGTGAAAGTCAAAGAGTAGCTCAGTGTCGGTTGTTGTTGTTGTTCATTGTCATCACATTGATCTTGATTCATGTTGACCCTATGTATACAGAGTAGAACTAATCCATAGGGTTTTGAAGCTATGACCTTTTAGTTACAGATCACTTGGCCTGTCTCCTGGGGTACTTCTAGGTGGGTCCAAACTGCTGATTTTTCATCTAGTAGTCAAGTGTTTAACTATCCGTACCACCCAGGTATGGCCAAACCAGCAGGGCAGAAAAAGATGTCATTGGTTGTGAGCTGAGAACCGGTTAAGCCTTGTTTAATGTGCTGTCACTCCCCACCCATGGTTCTGTGTGCACAGTAGTCATTGGATTAAAAACGAAGCTTGGTGAACCTCATTGATAGCAGAGCAGCTGCCTGGCCTCCGGGTCCCCAGCCAAGCCACGGTTTGTCAATTTGTCTTTCAACTTTTCATTCTAGCCTGATTCAATGGTTTGAAACAGCACCAAGTCGGACCTGCCCACAATGCCGAATCCAGGTAAGGATTTTGTCATGGTACCGCCTCAGCTGAGAATGTCTTCTCCTTGCTAGGAAGCAGAAATGAGGAAAGATCTCTGAAATGGTGCAATGTTTCCATTTTTTGTGGACCCTTATGAAATGAGGCTAGTTGATCCTAAATTTCTATGCCTTTAAATGACTTTGGAGGCCTCTTACAATTCAAGGGTAAAAGGCAGACTTGTTGTCTCGTCCAATATTCACTTGGGTAGATTTTTACCACCTTTCCTACCTTTCTCCGGTTCCTCAATTCTCCAGCACCTCTGGTTGGAATAACCTGTTAGCTATCACAACATGAATCAGAAGTGACTTGACTTTAGCAACCACTAAACTAGCAGCCTTAGCTTGGGTCACCTGCATGGTTGAGAGGCCTCCTGGCTCTAAGTGATGTACAGTAAAAAGAAAACCTGAGCGCAGGCTTGGCAGACGTGTTCAGTAGGCAGTTGAACTCATGCACACTGTGTCTTCCTTTTCCATGATTTAGGCATATAATCTTCAGAGGCCTCTTACAATTCATTGGTAAAAGGCAGATGGACTAGTTGCCGGGCTCACTATTCATTTGAATTGATTTTTGCCACCTTTCCGACCTTTCTGTAGTTCCTCAACTCAACATCTAGAGTTGAAGCAACCTCCCTTTTGTTCTCCCATCCAGGTTGGCAAAAGAAGCATCATCAATAAACTCTTCTTTGACCTTGCTCAAGAGGAGGAGAATGTCTTGGATGCAGAATTCTTAAAGGTACCCAGAATTTGTCTTATCCCACTGAAGCTCAGGTCCTTTTGGAGTCATGCTCCATTCCTTCCCCCAAGGAGAACACCTAGAGCATAGAGATGGGCTTATTTTGAAAGATATGATAGTGAATTTCAAGAAAAAAGTAAAGAGAACAGAGGACAAGTGATGAAGGACAAGGTGAGAGATATCGTCATGAGCAATGTAGATTGCCAGGGAAAAGGGGGCTGCTCTACTACGGTCAGCTCTCCTGTTGGGAATTCAGGGCAGTTCTGACCCAAGGCAAACTGCTTTTCCCAAGGCCCCTACACTCTGCTGAAGATTGCAGCCGTCTTGCCAAAGCACTTTGCTGCTAATAGTTCTAGACAGATCAGAAAACTCTTACACTCAAGAAGTTTTGGGCTTCACTCTTCCCAGAACTGTGCCTTAAAACTGCCTGGTATATGTGGCAATGAATGAATGGAAATCCAAAACCTTTGTAAATGTCTATTAAAATTAATAATTTTTTTTAAAAAGGAAAAAAAACCAAAAAACCTGCCTGGTATAAATCCAGTTCCCTGTGCCATCCCCAGGTCAGGGATAGGAGACAGTGCCCCGGAGTCCAGATTAGTAACCAGGGTGGGAACCCACACGCCACAGATGAATGGGTTCCCTCCTACATTTCTGTAGAGTCTAAAATTTTGCTCTTTTTTTGCACAGCAGTACTGGCAGAAACTTCCCTGGGGATGTTGATATGGGTTGAGGGTTCACAAATGATCCCTGGGCTTTGAGGGTTAATTTGTTGTATCTCTCTGACTGTTCGGCCTGGCCGGAGGGTATTGTAATGTCCTTGGAAGATCCATTGCTGCTGACATGTGGGGTGCTTAGGCTTAAGTCCCAGCATATTTATCGTCATGGTAACTGCTCCTCTTTTTAAGTGGTGTGTCCTCCTGGTGATGAAAGAAACAAAGACAATTTCATAGCTTTCTGGCTTTCGAAGCCAGGTTGGGAAGGCAGGAAACATTTTAAGGCGCAAATGCTTAGAGGTCATCCAGCTCTCCACCCTGCTGATTAGGGCAGGAGGCATGGTTTTTGTGTAGTTGTGCAGCCACCTTGGGCTGGTGACTATTCTCAGGCGGCTCCTTCTACATATCTCCTACTTAACATCCATCTCTTGAGTCCAGAGGTACTGGTCTGGCCTCCAGAAGCTCTTGTCATA
Source organism: Elephantulus edwardii (assembly GCF_000299155.1). Classification (NCBI taxonomy): domain Eukaryota; kingdom Metazoa; phylum Chordata; class Mammalia; order Macroscelidea; family Macroscelididae; genus Elephantulus; species Elephantulus edwardii. Next base: position 948,787 of record NW_006399871.1, read on the forward strand.
TGTAGAGAGACTTTGACAGCAGGGAGTATGTCACTCCTTGAGACTGGACCTTAGTGTGGGTAACATGTGAGATTCTGAGTTGTATGTTGATCTGAGAAGGATAATCTGGAAGTGGGCACTGGGTTCCATGTCACTGCCACTGTGGAAATTGATCAAGCCTTTATTTCTAGAATTTGTGTGAGTGGAGTAAGTATCTTTCTTGCCCACAGTATCACCAATTATTCTGGACTCAAACTCTTTAATGGGAGATGGGTTGAGTTCTGCCCCAGCCTCTTCCTGGTTCTGCAGGTAGTGGCTCTTGAATGTACGTATGACAAATGTACGTACACAAAGCTCACTGATCCTCATAACAGTCTAGTTAGAACCTAGCACATACAGCGTTACTCAGTTATCTTGGTTCACCTGTCCCAGCCAGTGCCTCCTATTGAATTCTGTGGCTGGACGGTTTGTGGTACCCAAGGCCATCCTGGGGCTAGAGGGAGGTAGACTGTGAAGCAGGCCAGAAACTGAAAAAGGAGGAAGGATTCCTACCCAAGGTCCTTGACTGTACACCCTCTCTTTCCTTAATGAGTGCAACTTGTGATCAGAGAGAGTGAGGCTCAGCACAGGGTCAAGAAAGCAGTGGAAGTCTGTTGTTGAGAGAGATCACTTGAGTCTAGTTTTTCTTCTCTGCATCTTCTACCATTTTTCCTGTCGTGAGTTCTTGATCCTGAAATTATGAAGACCCATGTTGTTATTGTTGTTTTGTGTTGTTGAGTTGGAACCAACTCATAGCTAACCCTCCAGTGTATTTTCAGAGGCAATAAATAGCACAGAAGATTGCCCATCCTTCTCCCATGAAGCAACTGGTGGCACCTCGTGCCTTTTGGAACTGCAGTGCAGCTTCTTACCACTATGTCACCAGAGTGGTGGTGTTATGTGCCATCAAGTCACCCGTGACTCATCGTGACCCTATGTACAATAGCTCTTAACTCTGCCCTGACCTGAGCCAGTCTCACAGACTTCGACACACCTAATCCCATTGCCCAAGTTACCATGTCAATTTGTCTTATCTGGGTTCTTCCTCTCCTGTGCTATCCCTCTGCCCTTCCAAGCATGAGGTCCTTCTCCAAGGACTGGTCTTCCTGGCCATGTGCCCAGAATATATGAGACAGAGCTTCAAAATCCTTGCTTCCAAGGAGAAACTTGGTTTCATCTTCCCCAAGACAGACCTATTTGTTATCTTGGCGGTCCATGGTATGTTCAGTACTCTTTTCCAGCACCGCAACTCAAAAACGTTGATTTTTCTGTCATCCTTGGTTATTGGTCAGCTCTCTGATACATAGCATGTAATTGCGAAGCCTGTGGCCTGGATCAGGCGCACCTTAGTCTCTAGACTGACATCATTGTTCTTTAGCACTTTGGTGAGATCTTTGACAGCAGGTTTTCCCAGTGCAATTCGTCTTTTGATTTCCTGACTGCTAGTGCCAAGAATGTTGATTGTGGAGCTGAACAAGCTAAAATTGTTAACAACCTCAATCTCTTCTCCATCCATCATGATGCTGCCAATTGGGTCAGTGGTAAGAATCAAGATAAACAATATTTGGCACTCTTAATGTATAGAGGGGTCTGTGCTTCTCTGGACCTACAGGCTTCATTGTTTCTTTCTGGGACTCTTCAGCTTTAAAGGAGGCCATGTGGAGGCTGGCGATAATGTCTTCTTACAACTTACTGTGGCTATTACCTTGCAGAATGAACTGGACAATACCAGAGCCCAACTTGCCCAGAAAGGTATGTTAGCAAAACATCAGAGGCTTTGAAGCCCTTGACTTGGTGCTAGAGGAAGGGGTCATGGGAGGAAAGCCTCCAGCTTGATGGCAGACCTGGGATTCTTCCTGTTTTGTCCATGAATCTTGTTTGCTCCTGTAACTGTCAGAAAAGGGCGATGATTAAAGCTGGCTACCTAGACCAGGTGAACTTCTTGTTTAAAATCCAAGCTAGGAGATGGGGATACATGATGGAGTAGAAAACCTGCAAGAGAGGGCCTAACTGCTGGATTTAGTAGGAACCTGCATAAGTTTTAGATTGAGGAAATAACTAGGTCCATGGGAGGAGGGAGCTTTGAAATGTTTTTCCCAAGTAGTTCCAAGCAGCAGAAAGAGGATCTTATCCCCTGACGAAAGAGGCTCTGGCTCAGCGACCTTAATTTGGTGCATGCCAGAGAGGGGAGCGCACAGCCCAACTTTCTGACCTGAACCCTGAAATCATTTAGCTTGTGAGTGGGCTGCTTGAGCCCAATCTCTTACGCTAATGGACGAACCACCCTTCCTTTTTGATCCTTTTTGCAGAGAAGGAGAAGCGAGACAGCCAAGCTATCATTGACATGCTCCGAGACACACTGGAAGAGCGCAACGCCACTGTTGAATCTCTACAGCAATCCTTAGACAAGGCTGAAATGCTGTGCTCCACCCTCAAGGTGGGTCCCCAGGGCCTCTGTTCAGAGCTGGCAAGGACGTCATCCCCATCTTGGACTCATCATTCTGGGTTTAGCTTTGAATTCTTTCTTGGTCAGTATTTTGGTCTGTGCAGCTGTAAAATTGGAAGCAAATCCCTTTTCCCCCAGGTCTGCCATACTGGATCCATCCAGCCCACCATAAGAAAAGGGCCCTGTTGGATTTTGTGTGAGGTAGTCCAGAGAAATGAGGCCTTCTCAGTGCTTTAAGGAGGGGCTGTTCAGATATGACCTTAGTAAGGCTGGGCCACATTTCCAAAAGTGGTTCACACTCTACTGATGAGGCCGGCCTGAAGAGCCTTCCATTAGCACTCCAGTCCTTGGCTGGGTTGCTCTCTGGAACCAGATCAAACAGCATCCCAGGGAGAAGCAGGAGGCTTTGAAGTCGGCTGTGCCGAGCTGACTGGGCAGATCAAAGCCTGCCGAGCAAGCGGCCCCAGACCCAGATGAATTTTGTATCAACCTGGGTTGGTGAGCCTCTTGCTCTCCAAGGGGCATGCGGCTATTGATCTGAACCTGTGATTGATATTCTGGCCTCGCAGGCAGGAGCAGCCCTTGCTGGGTGCCATTTGAAAGGGAAAGGGAGCCGTCTTTGTGAACAGACAAGGCCGCAGGATGTTCATTGTCTCTGCTTCTGCTCAGGAGCTGGGCTGGATCATGTGGTCTGGCTGGTGGGCGGGAGGTAGCAAGGAGACTAGCACCTGCTACAGAGCACACATCTCTGAAGGTATTCCCAGGTCAGTGGAGTGGGTTTGTGCTGGGGCAGCCTGGCCGGCTGCCTCTGCTTCAGCTCTCCTATCCTGATAACTGTCTGTGTGTCTAGATAGTGGATGATGAGGCCTGAGCTGTGCTCCAGACAGTCCAGGGGAACACAGCAGCCCACCTCATACCTATAGATGCTGGCAGTGGGCTGTGCTGTAGTAAGAACTCAGAGGGAAGCAGACATGGGGATGAGGAAGCAGCTAGCTGGTCCAGGGCTTCTCAGGAGAGTAGATCCCAGGAGCCTTTCCTTCTGGGGACTGGGGACACATGGTTATCTGCACTTTCAAAAGATGTAGAGCAGACAGTTCTAGGATAGAACTCTTCTAGGGACCTTACCCATGGCCCACTGGGAGTCTTCATGCAACAGGTGTAGGTATGATTTGTTCTGCAGAAGCAGATGAAGTTCTTGGAACAGCAACAGGAGGAGACTAAGCAGGCACGAGAAGAGGCCCGCCGACTCAGGAGCAAGATGAAGACCATGGAGCGGTGAGCTTAGAGTCAGTTCCTATCCCAGGACACCCACGTGGCACAACTCTTAGGACTGCCTTAGGGAGTGGGGTGATCTCCAGAGGCTTAGGAGGCTCTGACTAGCTGCAGATAGGCAGATGTCTCCTTGCTCGGCCTCTGTGGGCTTCTCCACTTCCATCAGGGTCTCTGCCACACTCCTCCCTATCCCTGCTGCTCATGAGCAGATGAGCCCTTTCCCTCGAGAAACTTCTCTCTGGGGATCCTTAACCTTGAGGTCTTCTGCTAGCACCCTTTTCTCTTCAGCAGCATCCCTGGAACTGTGCTCAGCTTTGCTGTGGGGCCTGTCTTTGAGCTGAAGCATCCTAGCAGCTGAGACTGTCACTATAGCAACGGAAGCAAGGGGAGGCAGAGCTGCACTGGGTATCTACTCATAAGCCTCCAGATCTCAAATGCCGTGGGCCGGATGTTTTTCAGGATTGAGCTCCTACTCCAGAGCCAGCGGCCCGAAGTGGAGGAGATGATCCGAGACATGGGCGTGGGACAGTCAGCAGTGGAGCAGTTGGCTGTGTACTGTGTGTCTCTCAAGAAGTATGTTCTCTGGCCCCTCTCTCCAAGTCCAGAAGCCAGGCCATGTGGCCCCAGCTATGCTTTCCTTTCTGTTGCTCATCTCTTACAAAACAGAACAGATGGAGTTAAGATGCAGGCTTGGGAGCCCAGAGGACCTCAGTTTGAGCTCTGACTTCACTTCATATGAGCTGTGTGGCCTGGGGCCAGCTTCCTAACCTCTCTGACCCTTCAAGACCACTTCATAGAGTTATCAAAGGAGCTAAGTGGATCTAAGAAATATTTCTTTGTAAGGGGATTGTCAGCTCTTTAAACTACAAGCTCCATCGTTATGTCTAGAGCTTATTTCCCATTACCACTGTAATTTATTTAATCACTGCCTGATTTAAATCGGAAACTTAGCGTCTCCACTTCTGCATTCCACATCTCAGCAGCAGTAGGGCCTCTGGTAGGTCTGTGGTGGATTTAAGTTAGCGAGGAGGCAGTCATTTAGCTGATAGGCTCTAAGAGTACTAGATATCTTCTGTGTGGGCCAGTACGTATTTCCCGGCCTCTGCTGAGCCCAGGTACTAGAGGAGAGGTAGAGTGAGTTGAGAGCTGGTGCTGCTCTTGTGTTATGTGGGTGCTGTCGCTCAGACTGACTGGCAGGACAGCATCCTGATCTTTCTATGGCTGGTTTGCAGAGAGTATGAAAACCTAAAAGAAGCTCGCAAAGCCTCAGGAGAGCTGGCTGAGAAGCTGAAGAAGGACTTGTTTTCTTCCAGAAACAAGGTAACTTAGTGGGAAGAGAAGGTGAAGGGAGAGAGGTCTGGTTTTGTTTTTTATTTATTGTTTTCTTTATGTTTGATAATTTTTTATTTTTCAATCCATACCTTCAGTCACTTCTTTTTTTTTTCCATTTTTTTAATTATTAATTTCAATGAACATCTACAGAGATTTTGGAATTCCATTCATTCATTGTTGCACTTTTCTCCCCACCACCCCCACCCCCACCCACAGTTCGTGCCTCTCCTTGAAAAGCAAAAGAAAAACTCCTTCATTGGTACACAGTCTCCCCCCTGTACACCCCCATCCCCACCCCCAACCCAAGTATACTCCACTCTGCAACCCTCATTCCGAACTCTTAAGATAATCATAATGAGAGGCCTGTTTTTTAAAGTAACTTTCCTTTTGTCATTCTAACTTGGGTCTCCTGAGCGAGGCCTTGGACTTGAGGGTAAACCGTCCATGAGATTGCTGGCTGACTTGCAGGAGCTGGCCCTTACTGGGTCTTGTGGTTAGTACATTTGAGGGACAAATCATAGAAATACTCCCCAGGATCCCCCAACATATGCACACTTTCTCCCCTCTGCTCTTCCTACACCTGGACACCTCGCAACTGGCTGGGACACAGGTCTCAAATGTACCAGCTATAGAGGCCTGTCTCTGTATCAGACCTGGAGTGGGCAGTCTTCTGGGATTTGATTCAGTTAGTATAGCTGGCTTCACTTCTGGACATGATGCATTCGTGGATGGCAGGGCTTAGAAAATAGCTCCTACTCTTAGGTAGCTCCAGAGGCGCTTTGCCGGACTGAGACCTGGTACCAATGGGCTGGACTTGCTTCCCCCTCCTGCTCCCTAGTCTTTTCCAGACCCTGAACTATGCTGACCACACACTGAGGAGGAACAAGTCTTCCGGAGTAGATAAGCACTCCATGCTCCATCCTCCACTCCCTGTGTTTTCTTGTAGTTGAAATCAGTCTACTCTGAACTGGACCAGGCCAAGTTGGAACTGAAATCGGCCCAGAAGGACTTACATAGTGCTGAGAAGGAAATCACAGTGAGGAGCATTCCTGTCCTGAAAGGAATGAGGATGGTCTTTGTGCCCTCCGAGAACTGAGCGGGGCCCTCTGTATCCTCCTGGGGCAGTACAGATCTGGGTAGACATCTTACACTCTAGCTGGTGCTTGCTTGGAGAGCAGACAGAAGCCTGTCTCTTCCCTCACTGTCTCTCCTCCATCCCAAGGGTTCTTCCTGTAGGAAAGGTCCCGCCAGGGAAGAGGCTCTGAAGCCCGGGGTCCTCACCTCCTCAGTCTAGTGCTGGGGTGTTAGGCTTTGGTGTATCTGCCTTTCTTGCAGGCTGTCAGTGACCTCTGGATTTGGTGTCTTGGCTGTTACTCTTCTCTAACATCTCTCTCTTTTTCCCCCTAAGAGCCTGAAAAAAAAGCTAACTATGCTGCAGGAAACGCTGAACCTACCCCCGGTGACTGTCGAGACTGTCAACCGCCTAGTCTTAGAAAGGTTAGTTTGGCCTCTTGGCTAGGTCAGAGGTCACAAACTCCTCCTTTTATAAGTCTTCACTCCTTCTGATTTTAGGGGTCTGGGTGACAGACACCTCCTGTCCTTAAAGCCAGTCATATTTTATCTGGAAAGCAACTTCAGGTACCAGCACTGTGACGCAGAGGGGCCAAGGTAGACCAGAAAGGAGCTGGGAATGGTCTGAAAAATGTACAGGAGCACACTGAATGAATGTATTGTAACATCTCATTTATGAAGTGACTCACCAAATAGAGCATTGTCTCTTGCCTCAAATTATGAAATAAACATGAAACTACACTGAAATAATTTCCCTTTGGGCCAGGAACATATGCTTTAAAGCCACCAGCAGAGGGAGCCAAAGTCAGAAGAATGGACTGTCCACCATACCTCTTCCTGAGTGTTTCAGACCCCATCTGGCTTAGAGCATCCGAGGATGTGGCCTATCATGAGTACCCCAGCTCATCTCAGTGACCCAAGCTTTTATTAGAGTCACTTTTTAACTTTTTTTCCCCCCTAAATTTTATTATTTTTTGTCTGTACCGTCAAATCAGATCTGACTGGTACAGGAGATTGTCCCTCCTTCTCCAGCAGAGCATCTGGTGGATTCGAACCGCGAACCTCTGGTATTGTAGCGTAGCTTCTTGCCACTAGGCCACCAGAGCTCCCTAGAGTCACTTTTTAACTTTTAAAGATTTTCTCTAAAATGTTAATACTCCTTCCTGCCTCCATGCAGTCTGTTCTTTGAGCCTGCCCATCCAGCCTCTTGAGGATTCCTAGCCATGTTGACATGAGGCTGTGGTCCGTGCCTCTGCGTTTCTTGTCTGCCCAGAGCACCAGCCCTGCTGAGGCTTCCTTAAAACACCGCTCTGGACATCATTCCATCCCCCAAACACCACTCAAGCATCTTGGCTTTGCTGGACGGCTGAGTCTTCAGACTGGGGAAGCATCAGAGCAAAGACACAGTGGTGGGCGGGAAGACATGGACTGCCCCTGCTCTGTTTGACAGGGTGGTCTGGCCGAAGCCTAGAGATAAGCTGCTGTCCACAAGGTTGGCTCCATAAATGCCTTTGATATAGTACTGAGGGTTTGGAAGGTGCTGGAGGCTGGCGTGTCATCAGTTTGGTGACTGTTAGCCTAGATCTCTTGTTTTACTAATGGTGGAGACTCTCATGAGACATACACTGCAATATGGAGTGATTTTGAGGTTTGTTTTTAGATGTTCCTTGATACTTTGATGCTATTCTGTAATTCTTAAAATATGATTACCTAAAAGGCCTGGTTAAAATCCTTGGCTGTTAACCTAAAGATAGTTGTTCAAACCTACCCAGCTTTTCTATGAGAGAAAGATGGGCAGTCAGCTTCCGTAAAGATGTAAAAATCTATATGGAAGTTCTCACTCAAAGGCAGTAGATTTGGAGTGGAAGACCTTGGAGATGTTTCTACAACATCTGTTAGCACACAGAGATCCGTATTATTCTTCCTGCCAACCAGTATCTAAGGAACAATAAACCTTGTCTACTTAGGCATCCTCTGATATTCAAGGTAGTCCTGGTTCTCCAGGCTGACAGAGAGCCCTAGAGGGGACCCCCTAAGATATGAGGGAAAAGTATCCTGGTAAGTCTGCCTTGTGACTTCCTAGATCCTGCCCGGAGTTAGAACCACTATTTCCTATATCATATGTCTCTCTAGCTTTCTTTTTTTAAATTTTCTCACTTTGTTGGAGTTCTTCTTAAAATAATTCCTAAGGAAGAGAAGAGCTTGGCTTCAGGACAAAATACCTTTGCTGCTTTTAGCTTTAGGTAGCCAATTTGAGTTTGAATGAAATTTAATCTTCCTCTGAATCTTAAAGGCCTTGCTTTCCAGTTGCCTCTGATACAGTACTGCCTCTGAGAAATTGATGCCCATCTAACTTATTTTTTAAATATAGATTAAAGAACCTTTGCCAGTTCAACACTTTTCACATGTATATTTTAGTGACACCAATTACCATTAATCATGTTGTACAACCATCACCAATTATCTATTGCCAGATTTTCCATCATCATAAACAGAAACTCTGTGCTTCCCAAATAGTGCCTCCCCTTCTTCCTCTCCTGTCCCTGGTAACCACTAATACACTTAGGTCTCTGTTTGCCTATTCCAGATATTTAATATAAGTGAGATCATACAATATTTATTCTTTTGTGAAAACACTCAGCATAATGTTTTCAAGGCCAGCCATGTTCTAGCTTGTATCAGAACTTCATTTCTCTGCAGGGCTGAGTCATAGTCCATTGTGTGTTATGTACCACCTTCCCTTTATCCACTCATCAGCTGATGCACAGAAAGCGTGTTTCTTCCTTTTGACTATTGTGAATAGTGCTGCAGAGGACATGAGTGTATCGTCTTATTCTTGGTCCTTTCATAAATGAACCTATTTTCCATCTCTGGGTGGTGTTGAGTCCTTCTTTGGTCTTTGTCTTCTGTGATTTCACCATGTTGTGTCTGGAAGGGTTTTTTTCCCCTCTATTCATCCTGCTCGGCTGTTGGCAGGTTTGTTCAATGTGAGCACCTGAGTCTTCCTTCAGTTCTAAGAACTTTCTTGCCTTTGTTTTCGAGCATCCCTTGCTCTTCAGTTTCTCTGGCCTGTGAACTCCTAGGTTTGATGAGTTGATGTATTGTGTTTTTGTCTTCAGACTCACTTCGGGGAACATTTCTTACTTTTTTCCTTAGATTTGTTTTTACTTTAGCAATCACATTGTGCACTCTAAGAGATTTTTCTTTATTTAATTTGAATGAAAGTTTATAAATCAGATTTTTCATTCGATCATGCACTTTTTATTTTATGACATTGTAATTAAAATTTCATTCAACCATTTGTACCCGTTTTGCTTTATAACATCAATTGTAATGTTGTTGTTGTTGTTATGTGCCATCGAGTCGCTTGTGACTCATAGCGACCCTATGTACAATAGCCCTAAACTCTGCTCTGTCCTGTGCCAATCACACTGTCTCCGACACACCCATCCCTACTACCCCAGTCACTGAACCAATCCACTTCATAGAGGGCCTTCCCCTCCTGCACTGTCCCTCCACGCTCCGAAGCATGATGTCCTTCTCCAAGGACCGGTCCTTCCTTACAACATGTCCAAAGTATGTTAGACAGAGCCTCAGAATCCTTGCCTCCAGGGAGCCACCTGGTTTAACCCTTTCCAAGATGGATCTGTTTGTTTTCCTAGCAGTCCATGGTACCCTCAACACTCTTCTCCAGCACCACAGCTCAAAGGCATCAATTCTCCTTCTATCCTCCTTAGTCACTGTCCAACTCTCTGATGCATAACAAATGATAGCAAAGACCATGGCCTGTATCAGACGCACCTTAGTCTCCAGAGAGATACCATTGCTCTTTAGTACTTTGGAGAGGTCCCTAACAGCAGACTTTCCCATGGCAATATGTCTTTTCATTTCCTGGTTACTGGTGCTGAGAGTGTTCACTGTGGAGCCGAGCAAACTGAAGCTGTGAACAATCTCAATCTCTTCACCATCCATGCTGATGCTGCCAATTGGTCCAGTGGTGAAAATCTTTGTCTTCTTGACATTGAGCCTCAATCCATATTGGAGTCTGCAGTCCTTGACCCTCTGCAGCAAGCGCTTCAGGCCCTCCTCATTTTCAGCAAGCAGAGTTGTGTCATCTGCATAACGCAGATTGTTGATGAATCTTCCACCAATGTTGACACTGCAGTTCTCCTCATAGAGCCCAGCCTCCCGGATAATCTGTTCTGCATACAGATAATACAGTCGACTGAATGGCACATAATAATAGTGGGATTGCTAGGGAGCTCTGGTGGCCTAACAGTAAGAAGACACATTGCAATGCCAAAGTCACATAGTTCAAATCCACCAGCAACTCCCCAGAAAGATAAGTAAGATAAGTAATCTCCTCCTGTGCGATTAACTACCTGTGAAAACCCACTGGAGGGTCAGCTCTGGGTCAGTGCCAACCCAACAGCACACAACAACAACAAAAACAATGGAGTTATTAGGGAGCTCTGGTGGCCTAACGGGTAAGGAGTTGTGCTGCCAACCCAAAGGCAGGCAGTTTGAATCCATCAGCTACTCAGTAGGAGAAAGATGGACAATATCCTCCTATGTGGTCTGTAGCCTCTGAAAACCTGCTGAAGGATCAGCTCTGAGTCAGTTCCAACGTGATGACACCTCACAACAACAGTGGGATTGCTAGATCAAATGGTTTTTCTGTTTTCAACTTTTAAAGAAGCACCGGACACCATATTGCATTCTACCAACAGTGTGTGAAAATTTCAGTCTTTACACCATTGCCAACATATGTTGTTTGCTGTCTTACTGAACTTTGCTGTTGTTGCAGGAGTGGGGTGATAGGTCACTGTTGTTTTGATTTGCAAGAGTTTTTTTTCTTGTTGTCTGCATCTTTTGCAAAATACACTGTTCTTTTTCTTTGGTCTCACATCTCCCTTTCTCCCAGGGTCAGTGTTTCTGCATTTTGTCCTTTCCCTTGGGCTTCCCTCCCAAACCAGGGGATTCTCGGCTGCCTTTGACCTTTTCACGTGGAGGTGATGGGATGGCTCCCTAGAAACTTGACCTGTGTGCACAAGGTTTGAGAAGAGTAATAGCAAGCTGGCACTTTATGCTGTCTCTTACCTGGATCAAGGATGCAGAGAACTTTGCTGCTTGGTCTAATCCTGGCTGTTCTGGATTACTGTAGATGGGTTTCTTAGTGTCTGTGAGACAGGCCCTTCTGTTTCTCAGCCTCGGGTAGTAGACTGACTGCCTGCTTTTCCACTAGACATAGGAAAAAAGTGGTGCTTCATATTTTCCATCAGTTTTCAAGCCCAATTAATGCTCCTTCTGAGAGACCAGCGCTCTACTGCTTCTCCCTTCTATTCTCAAACCACCCTTTTTCCTCCCTGGGTGCCCTGGCTGCTGGCTTAGTGGGCAGTCCCTTGTCCTCTGGCCACACTCTCCCTTCTCAGAGTTCTGTGAACATTTCTCAATGTCGTTAATAAAAATAGTAATGGCCTGCTTCATTTGTTATAATCACATTATCCTTCACCTCTGCCGTTTTAGAGATGCCTCAGGAGGGAGCAATAGCATTTGCGCCTCCTCCCCAGAAGAGGTGTTAGGACAACTTCTTTCATGAATCCTAAGAACTCCTGAATCCCAGACTCAAACAAGTTGAGAACTCTGTTTAGAATAGGTCTGCCAGGAAGAGCCAGGAGTTCATGAAGATATTGACTGATCCTGCTACAAAGGTGATGGGTCTGCCCAGGTCTTTAACTTTGCTTTGGAAAGAGGGGCTTTCAGAGTCCTGTGCTGCCTCCTAAGTGCTCTGGCATGACCCTATTAGTTGACTGTAAGTGAATGTCCTCAGATTAGACCCTAAATAAGTGAGGAAGAGGTTAATGGTTCTGTTTCTCCCAGTAGGCCAGACAGAAGATGGGAAAGAAAGAAGGCTGACACTTGGTAATAAAAAACCAAAACAAAACAGAATTCACGAAGCATGTCTATACAAAGCAGTTGTAGGTGTGAGAAGTCAGGTAGGCGCTGGGAGAACCTCTTGGGTTTAGTACTGTGGATGTCTGGCACATACAAGTAAAGAAGACTGGCCTGGCTTGACACATAGCTGGGCATGTGCATTGGGCAAGGCCCAAAAGAATAATGGCAGCAGAAAGTAGCCAAAGTCGATAGGTTCGAGACCCTGTCCGCCTCTTAGGTGTGCCTCTCCAGAACGGGACTGCCCTCGCCGGGGTTGGTAATTGGTGGTAGAATGGGTTCTACTGTGAAAAGATGGTGTAAGTAGTCCTGGAGGCTGCCTTCATGGTGGCTCCCAAAGGGAGAAGCCAGGCTTCTGGCATCATATGTGGAAGTGAGGTGGATTTGTGTAGCCTTTGTTTCTTCTTGAGGGCAGAGAAAGACAGTTTCCAAGGGCCAGGCTGGGTAAAGGAAGAGATAGCGGCAGCTTCCCAGATAACTTACCCACCCGTCAGTGTGAATCATTTCCTTTCCCTTCACCTGCATGCTCTGGTCCCCCTCTTAGTGGCTTGCTCTGGAGATGGACACACCCACAATGCAGCCCTCTTCTTGACCTGTGGGAATAAAGCATATCCCTGAGGGACCTGAAGGAAGGAGGGGAGAGCATGTCCTTGAGGTGACCTCTGCCACCCCCCAGAGTCCTCTGCAGACTGCAGTAGCTGTGGACCTCCGCCAGTCCTGCATGGGCTGGAAAAATCCTCTTGGCTGGTTTACAAGCAAGGCATTATCGCAGAGGTAGTCACTGTTGGCATATGGTATGTTTCCGGCCAGTCCTTTTTCTGTGAGGGGTGTATTTATACCAAACCATGTGATTGTGCTATACATAATCTGGTGTTACTTTAAAAATTTAACATATGAGTGGTTTTCCATTATTAAATTTACTCTCCATAAATACCACTTTAATACTTATATTGTATTTAAGCCATGGAAATGCCTGTCTTCCAGGGGAGTCACTTCCACGGGCTGTACTGTTGTGCACTTTACCATGATAACACTGCTGGGGGATCCACTGTCTGTGAGCCACTTGATTAAAAGGCAGTTCTTTTGTTTATATGTTTGGGTTTTGTCTGGCTTTTTGCTTGCTCCCTCCTAGATCTTCTAAAATTTCACTGATCACATGACTGTGTAAAAGTCTGAGTCAAGTCGTTGATTCTATAGAGATGAGGTTTTCTTTGTGGGATGAACCTGTGCAGGAGTAGCTGCCCCTGAAGCTGAACCACTATGGACACGTGAAGGGTACTTGTCATTCCCACTACTTCTATAGTATTGAGTGACCAACCATCTCTCCTCTCAGCCCTGCTCCTATGGAGATGCTAAAGCTGAAGCTCCGCCGGCCAGCCGTCAGTGATGACATTGACCTTGATGCCACCTTTGATGTGGACACTCCCCCAGCTCGGCCCTCCAGTTCTCAGCATGGCCTTGTCAAAAAGCTCTGCGTGGAGAAGGCACAGTGAGTAGCCAACCCTGATTCTGTGTGTGGTCCAGAGATACCTCTGCAGGTCTTACCTCTGCAGGTCTTGCCCTGAGAGTTCTAAGTGGCTGATGGTGGGTGGAGCAGTGAGAGCAGTGCCTGGATTTGACTATGACCTTGATTTCCAGATGCTTTTCGTTTCCTGAGCACTCACTCTTTGCAAAGCCCTTCTCTTGTTTGTCTCATTAATCTTCAAAGATGCTGAGGTGACAGTGGAGGGAACACAGATTTCCACTGGTAGTGGGTCTGGGCTGGCAGGGTTGAGAGAGTGCGCCACTAACTCTGCCCACCAGGGCCCTGCACTAGATGTCTGAATTTCTTCTTTGTCTGCTCCTGAGGCTTATGCTGGAGTAGGGGTGAGGGTGGAACACTCATCTCAAACCACAGAGCAGATGTGGCTGTCTACCTGTTCCCAGAACTGCACTTGAGATGGGGGTCCCTGAGGTGCCTCACTCAGCACACAGCCATGACAGCACCCACGTCACACAGTGACTTCCAAGGAGCATGCACTGAGCCTGGCTCACCTGCTCCTTGCTTTGATGCCTCCCTTTTGCAGCTCTCCTGTTCGGGATATCCCCAAGAAGAAGCCTAAAGTTCCCAAGCAGGTAAGAGCTTCTCAGAAACATCAGGGACCATCTAATCCTCCCCAGGACAGGATATGAAATTGGATTTCTGGGAAGGCAGAGTTGTGCACTTCAGCGTCACTCTTGGAACCCTCCTGTTATCCTTTCTGCCTTGTAGCACCTCATCAGAGATCTTGATCCTGTTCTCCCACACTGTCCCCTAGTCAGCAGCCCTGATCTCCTTTGCTGACATTGGACTCATTAGGTCCTGCCCTAATGTCTCCCTTGCAGGACTGTCAGCTCTCTCTGGGTGGCCAGAGCTGCATGGGAGAGCCAGATGAAGAACTGGCTGATGCCTTCCCTGTCTTCATCCGGAATGCCATCCTGAACCACAAACAGTCCAAGAGGACCAGGGCAGAGTCCTCTCGCAGCACAGATGCAGTGAGTGTGGCTTTCCACAGGTGGCAGATGGCAGCTCCCTGGCAGCTTGACCTGGGCCCATTCACTTCTTCCTTTTGCCCTAGGTAAGGACAGGCTTTGATGGACTCGGTGGACGGACCAAGTTTATCCAACCTGTATCCTTGTTCTGTGGTCCTGGGCTGGGCTGAGATGAGTTGTAGAGCCTCTGCCTTCCCTCACTGGCCTGCTAAGACCTGCAGCCTCAGGGATGCAGGGGCTGGGCCTTGCTCAGTGTACCAGGACTGTCTACCTCCAAGTCTAGACTTCCTGTCTGTTCCATTCACCTCTCCCTCCAGGCATCTTCCTTGACATCAATCCAGACTAACTCAACTATGATTCGCCCACTGCCTGTCAAGACCAAGGCCAAGGCTAAACAAAGAATGGAGATGAAAACAGTGATCTCTTCCTCCCAGACCAAGTTAGACACTTTCCTGAGGTAGTTTAATGGCTCTAACCTTGGCCCTCTTGGGCTAGGGCAAGAACAGTACATCTGATTAGTGGCAGGCTACATGACTCCAACTTGTAGTCCGAGGACTGGCCAGTCAGGGTCACTGGACAGCAGCTCCTATTCCAGGACCAGCCTTAATGCCTGGCAGATGGGTATGAAAGTGGGACCAGAGGCTGAATTTTTCCTGCATTCATCCTATCCCAGCCTCACTGTACTAGTTCTTCCCGTGGGAGGTAAGGTGACCGCTCATTGTTCCTGCCACTTGGTTCTGCTCCTGGATCTATGCTCCTGTTGATCGCCATGATCAAATATAGCTGAACCACTTCTGGTCCTAGGGTCTCATGTTGACAAATGGACCAAAAAGTGTTTGAGACTTCTCAGAGAGCCTCAGGCTAGGGGCCCTGCCTAGCTCCAGCTCTTTGCCAGGCATGGCCTGAGTCAGGCTTGGTGAAGTTGATGTGGTTGGTAGGGAAGAGTACAAGGAACAATTTGTATGTAAAATAAAAGGATGAAAGCTGTTCTGGCTCTGGAATGTAAATATGTACCAATATTTATAGAACTTCAACCCCTAGAAATGTTCCCGCTCACAGAGAATCTAACAAGAATGAAATCTGCAGCTTTGTCCTCTAACCTGGACATTCCGCAGAGGCTGTCAGCTTCTTACCAAGAAGCAGACTGAATGAGTCTGTCCAGATAACTCACAAGTCAGCACAGCAAATAACCAAGGACACTCCCCCTAACCCCCACCTCTTGACTAACAACCAAATTCCTAGCTTTTGTTCTGAGCTCAAAGACACTTTTCCATAGAGGACTTCCACCCTTGACCCCTAATCTTGATGAAGTCCCCTAAATGTCTGTTCTTCTGCCAGAGGTCAGAAAATTCACTGATTTCCTTTATAGTACAGAGTGGGCCTTACAGCTAGTGAGATGTTATGGATTGCCATTGAGTTAATTCCCATTGTTGGTGGTTTGAGATGTGTAGAGATTTGTGCTCCATAGTCATTTTCCTTTTTTTGTATAACTTTAAAATTTTATTTTTATTTATTTATTTTAATTTGCATATAGGTTTACTAATCATTACTTTTTTCATTCAGTCGTTCATAGACATAACATGAATTGTAATTGATGAATATAATTTATTGTAATGCAAGCAAACCCTTATTGTATGTTGTATTTCCATTTACTATTTATTACCTTCACTCCCTTCTACCTCTTAGCTCTGCTAACCATCCAAGGTTAGTTTTGTGTGTTAACCTTTCCTTAGCTTTTCTAATAATGGTCTGATACGTGACTTACTTATCTTGATAACTTTTTAGTGATGCATAGTACTCCGTAGTGTAATGTACCATAGTTTCTTTGGCCATTTGTCCATCAGTAGACACTATACTTGTTTCCAGTTCTTCGCTATTGTAAATAATGTGGCAATAAACATAAGCATGTGTATGTCAGTTTGTGTGACAGCTCTTATTTCTTTGGGATACATACATAATCATGAGATTGCTGGGTCAAAAGGTATTTCTGTTCTCAACTTTCTAAGGAAGCACCAAACTGCTTTCCATAATAGTTGCACCATTTTACATTCCCACCAGCGGTGTATGAGAATTGCAACTTCTCTACACCCTCGCCAGCATCTGCTGTTTGCCTTCTTATTTAATATTTTTGCTGCAGTAAGGTGATATCTTTGTTGTTTTGATTTACATCTCTTGGAGGCAAAGATGATGAAGCTTCATCTCACATATTTTGGGCATTTTGTTAGAGGAGGGACCAGTCCTTGGAAGAGAGACATTATCCTTGGAAAGGTGGAGGGCCAACAAAAGAGAGGAGGACCTTAGAAGGATTGTTGACATAGTGACTCAAGTATCTCAGTCATGGTGAAGATGGCGTGAGACAGGGCAGGGTTCAGATCTCTTGGTCATGGGGTGGCTGCAAGCCATAATCAACTTTTTAGCACCCAACAACAAAATAGCTACCGGTGGCCTAGTGGTAAGAAGCTGTGCTGCCAACCTAAAGGCATGTGTTCTGAATTGACCAGTTGCTGCGCTGAAGAAAGGCCAGTAATCTCCCATGCAATTTACTTAATCTCTGAAAGACTTCTGCAGAGTCAGCTGTGAGTTGATCCCTACTCAAGGGCATCAGTTCTCCTATCATCCTTAGTCTCTGTCCACCTTTCTGATGCATTATGAAGACTGTGATCTGGATCAGGCACATCTCAGGTCTTACATAAAAATGTTAAAGAATACATATGCATACATAAACCCCTCTTAGAGCTAATAAAGTATTTCAGCAAAGCTGCAGGATACAAAATCAAGTGTAATTCTCCACGCTAACAATGCACAATCTGAAAATGAAATTAGGACTATCACCAATAGCATCAAAATATAGTCCAAATGAAATATAACCAAGAAGGCACAAATGTGTATGCTGAAGAATACAAAAATACTGCTGAACTTTCCAACCTGGTACCAGCACAATGGCTCCTACAAACGAGAGAGGTAAGAGGAAGGACCATCCTGGAACCCCAGTTTTGGGGGACATCAATGTCAGTTAGCTTAGCATTGTCCACAGAAACAATGCTCTACATACTATTCTGGTAAATAGTCATCTTCGGTGCAACTATTTGTCTCTCCCTGTCCAGAACAAGATAAAAACTATGATGTCTGCCCAATGGATTAGTCCAATGGACTAATGTGCTTGAACTTCAACTTTCACAAGACCAGAAGAACTAAATGGTATTGGCTAGCCCAGCTGACCACTCTAAAAGGGATTACAGTAGAAAGTCCTGGGTAGAGTGGGGGTGGGGGTGAGAAATGTGAAGCAAAGCTAAAAACCATAAAACTTACCAGGCTAACTGATCTGATAAAGATGGGTAGAGCCTCTGAAACTAGAAGGGCCCTTGTGCCCCTCTAGATTGGAACAAAACTCACCCCTTTGGCTCAACTTTCAACCAAATTATGTGTAGGTCTAAAAGGTAAAACTAAGGTCAAGGGAGCTCTGGTGGCCTAGTGGCAAGAAGCTGCACTGCAATCCCACAGGCACGTGGTTCAAATCCACCAGATGCTCTGCTGGAGAAGGAGGGACAATCTCCTCCTGTACCAGTCAGATCTGATTTGATGGTACACACACACACACACACACACAATTTAAAAAAAAACAAAAACCCTAAGGTCAACAATGTGGTCAGGAGGGATGAGTCCTTGGAGAAGGACATCATGCTTGGAAGGGTGAGGGATGAGTCCTTGGAGAAGGACATCATGCTTGGAAGGGTGAGGGATGAGTCCTTGGAGAAGGACATCATGCTTGGAAGGGTGGAGGGACAGTGCAAGAGAGAAAGACCTAGATGAGATGGATGGACACAGTAAATGGAGTAATGGGGGTAGGTGTGTTGGAGACAGGGAGACTGGCTCAGGATAGAACAGAGTGTCGGGCTGCTGTTGCTATGAATCACTGCGTCACAGGAGACTTGATGGCATATAACAACAAGGTCAACAAACACCTCACTCCTTGGAATAACCAACCATATAAGGTAAAAAAAAATCAGCATTTGGATAAATGGTGGATAAAACTCAAGAGGCAAGAAGAGATGGAAGGATTAATGATAATGAAAATCACAGGGAGAAAATGGGAAGAATGTGTTAACAATGTGGGTATTGTTACCAGTGTTATAAAACAAAATGTGTATACATGGTTGAATGGAAAAACAATTTGCTTTGTAAACTTTCACCCAAACCACACGCACACAAAAAAGGGCCATTAAAATGGTTGCCAGGAAGCAGACCATCAACATTTACAAACATATAAGCACATCCACTGAGTAGGCTTTAAGAAATGTGCTCAAGGAGATCAGGAACTTTACCACAAAGGAGAAGGGAACCCCAGATGAGCACATTGATCAATAAAGCACTTTAGACTAAAGGATTATCCCATATCAAAAGATAAATTGCACTGGGAAAGCTTGCTGTCAGGGACATCTCCAGAGTACTGAAGAGCAACGATGTTAGTCTGGAGACTAAGGTGTGTCTGATCCAGGCCATGGTCTTCGTAATTACATACTATGCATCAGAAAATTGGACAATGATGAGGGATGTTAGAAAAATGTATGCCTTTGAGCAGTGGTGCTGGAGAAGAATATTGAATATACCATGGACTGCTAGGAGAGCAAATAGGTTCGTCCTAGAGAGGATGAAACTAGGCTGCTTCTTGGAGACAAGGATTCTGAAGCTCTGTATGACATACTTCAGGCATGTTGAGGGGAGGGCCAGTCCTTGGAGAAGGACATTATGCTTGAGAGGGTGGAGGGACAGAGCAAGAGGAAGACCCTAGATGAGCTGGATTGACTGGGACTGGGATAATGGTGGTAGATGTGTCAGAAACAATAAAGTTGGCTCAAGATAGAGCAGAATTCAGAGCTGTTGTAAATAAGGTTGCTATGAGTCACAGGCGGCTTGATGGCACATACCAAAAACAATAATATCTGTGTATGATTGTCCAGAAAATCAAATGAGGATGAAGATTCATTCACCAAATAAGATCTCTGCACTGGTTACCTATATACCTGTCACTTATTTTTTAAAAAAAAACTAGTCAATGTGGATAAAAACTAATAGCTAGTTATCAAATAAAGCTAGTCTTTTAAAATTTGCTGAAAAAGAGACCTAAATAAATACTTCCCATGATCATTGTTTGGAAGACTTACAATTAAAGTGACAAATAACAGTGCAATTTCTATCAAAATCTTCGTGACATTTTGGGTGGGGGAGAAGGAGAGTAGGAATGAAAAAAACCTATAATAAAATTCATAGAAAGGTTCTGTAATTTTTTTAAATGGGTGAAAGAATGTTTACAAATGATATTTTCTTTTAATTATTTGTGTGTTTTGTTTTGTTGCATGACATTAATTTTAACTTACGTAATTCATTACAATGTCTCATCAAACTTTTGTTGTATATTGCCTTTTTTACAAGAAATTTTAAGCAAGTTTGAATAGCCAACAGAATCTCTTTTTTTTAGCAGTTTAAATAAATATTTATTATTCTAACCATTTAGTACGACTTAACAATCCAGGAGTGATATCGCTGAGTGATTAGG
Organism: Elephantulus edwardii; assembly: GCF_000299155.1. Lineage (NCBI taxonomy): Eukaryota > Metazoa > Chordata > Mammalia > Macroscelidea > Macroscelididae > Elephantulus > Elephantulus edwardii. Next base: position 968,943 of record NW_006399871.1, read on the forward strand.
CAGACCAACAGAATCTTATAAATGAAGAACAAAGTTGGAAGACTCATAGTTCTCAATTTGAAAAGTTATACTACAATAATCACTGCAAAAAGTACTGGCAAAAGGATAAATTGACCAATAGGAAGCCACGTGATTCGAACCCCCCAGTTGCTCAGCGGGAGAAAGATGTGCAATCTATAGCCTTTGAAAAATTGCTGGAGGGTCAGCTATGACCTGGTTCCATAATAGAAACAACCAGAAATAAACCATCTCATATATGGTTAGTTGATTTCTTAAAATCAGTATTTGTATTTTCAGTGAAAGTTTAGTGCACTAGCTGAAGTTTCCATTTAATTACCATACAGGTTATTCAGGTACTGGCTACCTTTTTTGACAATGAAAACATTCTCAGTTTCCATCTGATATTTTTCTGCCCTCTTACCCTTTCATCTTTGCTTTAAATTAATTATTTGTCCAGTTGATTCCTGACAAGGTATCAAGACCATCCCATGAGGAAAGGGTGGTCTCTTTAACAAATGGTGGTGGGACAACTCATACACACATACAAAAGAATGAAGCCAGATGAACCCATACCTCAAACTATATACAAACATTAACTCAAAATGAATCTAAATTTAAGAGCTAACTATACAGTTTTTCAAAGAAAACACTGGAATAAATCTTCATCTCCTTGGAATTGGAAATGGTTTTCTTTTTTTCTAAAATACAAAACTTATGTTGCACACCCATGTTTATTGCAGCTTTGTTCACAATAGCAAGGAGCTGGAAACAACCTAAGTGCCCATCAACAAACGAATGGCTAGAGAAGCTGTGGTATATTCGCACAATGGAATACTATGCTGCATTAAAAAACAAGGAACTCATGCAATATTATTCAAAATGGTTGACTCTGGAGAACATTATGCTGAGTGAAATATCCCAGTCACAAAAGGACAAATATTACATGATGCCACTGTTGTAGAATGGGACTGTCCTTGGGGTTGGGGAGAGACTGAGTAAGATGGGTTCAATAATGTATACTGCACTGAAACAGAGGAGGGAGAGAACCGTTTAAAAGAGAGATATAACTGGGTATTTCTGTCATCACAGGAGACTAGAGCGAGGGCTACATGGTGGAGGAGACCTGGGGGAGGGTTTGTAAAACAATGAAAGAATCTTTTCTTTTACTTTTCCATAATTTTTGGACTCATGTACTTATAACTTGTTAGTCAAATTTGTGTCTTCTAGGTTGCAACACCCCCATGATACATCTTCAAGGATATGAACATGTACAGCCAAGCACAATCAATAAGAGTGCATCTAAATTCCAAAATCAATCTCCATAATAGTCTATGTGTTTCCTACTGCCAAAGGGGCCCTTTAGAGTAGTGAGAGAAGATCTTCACCCTGAAACCCACAGCGTCCCTTTTCAGCAGGAAGTAGCTAAGAGTATATGCCATCCCCTTTTCCTTATGACTCAGGGTGAAGTCTCTCTCAGGGAGGAGTGATAGGGAATGGCAAAGGACACACTGACAAAGAAGATTAATCAGAACTGGCTTTGACAAGCACTGTGGCATTTGGACAAGAACAAACTGGGAGGAGGGTAGAGAGAATAGTGCAACAATGAATGAGTGGAAGCCCAAAATCTCTGTAAATGTTTATGAAAATTAATAAAATATAATTATAGGAAAAAAAAGAAAAAACAAAAACAAGAAAAAAAAGAACAGCAAAACACAGGGAAAAAAAATTTATGTGAGTTTATTTATTAAAATTTTTCTGTTAATATTAATTACATATATGAATATCTTCCCATGTATGTAATAACTTTCCTTAAACTAATTTCAAGGACCAAAAATACTACAATAACAGATCCAAAATACATTAGAACAGTAATGAAAAACTAAAATATAAAAATTACACAACGTATGTTATCATTATATATGTGTTTGGAAATGGTTTCTTAAATATGGCTCAGAAAGCACAGACAACATAATGAAATATCATGAGTTAGACTCCTATAAGTTAAAATCCTTTGTGTATTAAAGATATTATTATACAGTGAAAAGATAACCTAGAGAATGTTGTTATGTGCCATCAAGTTGACTGCGACTCATAGTGACCCTCAGTACAACAGCTCTGAAGCCTGCCCTGTCCTGAGCCAGGCTCACTGACTCCGACACACACCGTCCTTTGTCCTTGTTACTGTATCAATCCATCTCATCGTCCTTTCCTGAGCTGTCCCTCCACCCTTCTAAGCATGATGTCCTTCTCCAAAGACTGGTTCCTCCTGGCTGCGTGCCGAAAGTGTGTGAGAGAGAGCTTCAAAATCCTAGTCTCCAAGAAGAAACTTGGTTTCACCCTCTCCAAGACAGACCTATTTGTTTTCTTGGTGGTCCATGGTATGTTCAAAACTTTTTTCAGCACCACAATTCAAAGGCATCAATTCTTCTGTAATCCTTAGTCATTGTCTAGCTCTCTGATGCATAGCATGTGTTTGCAAAGACCATGGCCTGGATCAGACCCACCTTAGTCTCTAAAGTGACACAGTTGCTTCTTAGTACTCTGGAGAGATCCCTGACAGTAGATTTTACCAGTGCCATTCATCTTTTGGTTTCCTGAGTGCTGGTGCCAAAGGTGTTGAGAGTGGAGCCAAGCAAGCATGGGGGTGGGGAGGGGGCTAATTTTGCAAAGCGTGTATCTGATCAAAGGAGCTCTGGTAGTGCAGTGGTTAAACTCCATTTTTAATCTAAAGATTGACCATTTGAGTCCACCAGCTGCTCTGCAATAGGAAGATATGTCTCCTTCCAGGAATATTACAGCCTTAGAAACCCTATGGGATGGGTCTAGTCTGTCCTGTAATGTTGATTCTAGTCAGATAATTCAGTGAGGAAAGGTACATATCTGATAGGGGTCTAATATGCAGACTATGCAAAGAACTCCTACCACTCAACAACATAGCTCTCAAAAACAAAGTAAAAGACAGCATGGAACTGTCTGTACACTTTAAATGGACAGATGATATACACTGTTATTTTTTAAAAAGGAATGAGATGCGAATGCATGCTATGGCCAGGATGAACCTTGACAACTTTACACTAAATGAAAGAAAGCAAAACCACCAGTGCTGCCAAATCTATTCAGATGCCTGACAACTCTCCTTCAGGTTTCCATGTCAGTTGGAACCAGCTCAAATCTTAACAAACTGCCTCCAAACTGTTAACCTTTAGGTTAGTAGCCAAGCATGTAGTGCTACGACACCAGGACTCCCTAAATGAAATCAATTAGACTAAAGGCTACATATTCCATTTATATTTAATATCTTCTTCTTGTTGTGACCATAGAGTCGGAATCAACCCACAGCTGACCCTCCGGTGGGTGTTCAGAAGCAGTTAATTACTTGGGAGGAGATTGCCCATCCTTCTCCCATGGAGAAGCTGATGGCCTTGAACCACCTACCACCGAGCTTCTTGCCATTTGGCCACCAGAGCTAATATCTAGAATAGACAAATCCAAAAAGACAGAAAAGAGATTAGAGGTTGCCAGGGATAGGTAGATATGAGAGATCTGGGTGGATATTAAGGTGATAGAAATGTTCTGGAATGAGACAGTGGCTGTGGTTGTATGTTGTTGTTGTTGTTGCTATTAGGTGTCATTGAGTGGGCTATGACTCAGAGAGACCCTGTGAACACTGGATCTGAACCATGTCCCATCCTGTGCCATCCTCATCCTTGATATACCTGAGCCCATTGTTACAGTCACTGTGTCAGTTCACCATGTTGAGGGTCTTCCTCTCCTTCACGACTCTCCCCCTTTCCAAGAATGATGTCTTTTTTTCCCATAATATCACATCCAAAGTATGTGAGACCATGTGTCACCATCCTTGCCATTTAAGAAACACTTTAGTTGGGCTTCCTCCAAAACATGTTTGTTTGTTCTCTTGACAGTCCATGGGATATTCAGTACTTTTCTCCAACACCATAACTCAAAGGCACTGATCCTTTTCTGCCTTTTCTTTTTTGTATGCAGCTTACAAATGTATAACAAGTAATTGAAAAGACCATGGCTTGAATCAAGTACATCTTGTTTGTTAAGTGCCGTCAAGTTGCAGGCGACTCATAGCGATCCTATGAAGGAGAGTCCTCGACACTTGGGTGCCTTTCATCCTCTCTCCAGGTTCACAGGGTTTCCAGAGGCAAGCTATTATGGAAGTGGATGCCACTCCTCCTTCCAAAGTACATCTTAGTCTTTAAAATAACATCATTGCTTCTCAACACCTTGGCAAGGTCCTTGGCAGCAGATTTACCTACTACAATTGTGAATATTCAAAAAGCACAGGTGTTACCTTAACTCACCTTAAAATGATGAATTGTGTTATGTAAAATTTTACCCATTTATTATTATTATTATTGTTATTACTAATTTTAATGAAAATTTACAGATATTTTGGATTTCCATTCATTCATTGTAGTTTATCCATTTCTTTTTAAAAAAGAGTGATTTACACATCAACACACACACACACACTTCATGACAGCATCTAGAACATGATTATTGCTTAGTAAGGTTTAGTTATCATGGAGTAGTCAAGAAACTGTGTCCCACTCTTCAGAAACTGAACCACCACCAAAAGGGCCTATAATGAGAAGGATGGGCAACCTCCTCTCGTGTGATTAACTGCCCGTGAAAACCTACCAGAGTGTCAGCTATGTGTCGGTTCTGACTCAACGGCACACAGCAACAACAATAACATGGGTCATAGTACATAGGATTCATATGTACCATTTTTGTAACCACCATGAGTCTGTAATTATTTAAAAATAAAAAGGTTAAAAGTAAGGACAAAGGACACCTGGAAATGTGGCTGTCCCATACTGTCCCTCCTCATGCCCAACACTCAGACTGACCACTATCTTGGAGCCCTGGGGCTCACCAGGTGGGGCATCCTGACTGGTCCACCCAACTAAGGCTGGCATCTTCCCTAGTATGGTATCCGTGGGAGAGAGATATTCTGATCTCCTGGAAAAAGTAGCTCAGGGCTGGGCAGACACTTCCAAAAGATGTTCGACAGCACCCTGAGTTTGGGGACTGAAGCTGGTGGTTGGGGGACCAAAGGTGAGATATTGTCATTCCGTAAACTCTCATTAGCTCTGGGATTGGCTCGCTTTGCCCTCCAAGGCCTCCTCTGTCTCTGTGGAGTGGGCAGCAGGCCAAAGTCCCAGGGTGAGGGAGTTCCTACCAGGGCTTCATGGGCAGGAAGTTAATTCAGTAGGAAATAGCCGAGGAATATAAAACCTGAAGTAACACAGAAGACATCCGATGGGTGCTGCCCCTTCCCCAGGAGAGGCACTGGAGGGCCCTAGAAACCGACCCATCTTGCTTGGTGGCCTAAGGCTGCCCAGACTCACCACAGTCAGAATGGTCTGTCCATGATCTGGAGCGTGGCCAAGAACCAGCTCAAAGTCTAGTAGTTTCTCTTTCACTTTTACTTTCCCAGAAATGACACAGGAACCAGAAAGAAAACAGACTTTCTCTCCCTTACTCTTGGTGCTAATTTGCATTGGTCACTGCTGGGCACCAGTCCTTGCTGGCACTGCATGGTAGAAGTCCTGCCTGTGAGAACTACAGCTTATTATCTAACCCAAGCATCAAGATGGATGGACTGGAGCCCTCGGAGTCGCTGGATGAGGAACTATATTCAAGGCAACTGTAAGACTAGGGGAGGAAATAGGTTGGTTTGCTGACATCTAATTTCCATCCTCCTGCCCTCCCATTCACCAGCTCTCCATCCACAGGTATGTCTTGGGCTCGATGGCCATGCACAAGATTCGGGGAGCCAAGGTCCTGCTGACAGGTCTTCGGGGTCTCGGGGCTGAGGTGGCTAAGAACCTGGTACTGATGGGTGTAGGCAGCCTCACTCTGCATGATCCTCACCCCACCTGCTGGTCGGACCTGACTGCCCAGGTAAATTCTGGGAGGCTGTGGAAGTGGGAGCAGGACCCCAGGGGCGTCTCCCTGCTCAGGCCTCTCCCTAGTTCTTCCTTTCAGAGGAAGACTTGGAGAGGAGCAGGGCTGAGGCTTCTCAAGAGTCCGTGGCTCAGCTCAATAGATCTGTCCAGGTCTGCGTCCACACGGGTGCCATCACCGAGGACCTGCTGCTTCAATTTCAGGTGCCCCACCACCCCATCCCCACCTATAGGCTGGCCCAGTCCTCTCCTCCAGCCTCCTGCTAATCCTGCCCTCAAGCATCCACCCAGAAAAGCCAGGGAATGACTCTGGCAGTGGCTCTGATAATAGGGTCCCACCCAGGTAGTGGTGCTGACATCCTCAGAGCTGGAGGAGCAATTGAAGGTGGGTAGTCTCTGCCACCAGCATGGAATCTGCTTCGTGATGGCAGACACCCGAGGCCTAGTGGGGTGAGTGAGATTATCTACCCAGCTTGCACGTCAAAGCCAACAAACCAGTCTCAAAGTTTCCCAGCTCCAGGTGTGTGCCAGTCCCCCCTCCCAGTCCCTCCTGATTCTGGGCTCCAGATTTATTCCTCTGTGTTCTCCGCTCCAGCCTCTAAACCTGCTCCATCTGTCGCTTCCCACTCTAGCCTCCAAGCCTCACTCAGCATCCCCCCTTCCCTATGGTGGCCCTCTAGGCCCTCCCTAGTGTAACCTATCCTTAACCACAGTAGCTGAGACACCTCAGAGCCCCTTTCTGCCCCAACCTAGGCAGTTGTTCTGTGACTTTGGTGAAGACTTCACTGTGCTGGACCCCACAGACACAGAGCCTTCAGTAGTCGCCATCAGGCACATCTCCCAGGTGGGTGCAGAGGTGTGAGAACTACCTGATGTCAGGGAGGGGCTGCTGGTATCTGGGAAAATTAGGTGCAGACCCCTCTGAGACAAGGTATCCCCTCCTCAGAGCTCTCCTGGTATTGTCACACTGAGAGAGGCTGATGTCCACAACTTCCAAGATGGGGACTTGGTGACTTTCTCAGGCATTGAAGGCATGGTTGAGCTCAATGGCCGTACTCAGCCCATCCGAGTACAAGGTAAGCCAGTCCTAGGCTTAGCAGTGATTCTGACCAGGCTGATAACATGGTGTCCACGGAGAATGGACACAGCCTAGTTCTTAGGGATAGGTTTCCCCCTCAGTCTTCCTTGGCAGAGCAAGGTCAGAGATACAAATGCAAGATAGGACAGAGCAGAGGGAATGACGGACGGTCAGGGGCCGTACTGACTAAGCTGGATACACTTCAGGAGATAGAACCTTGGAGATTGAGGACACAACAAATTTTTCCCGTTACCTTCGTGGTGGAGCTGTGACCGAAGTCAAGAAACCCGAAACTGTGAATCATGTAAGTGAAAATGCACCTGAGAAGGGGAAGCTTGCCTCTCAGGACCTGTAATCATCCAAGATTGACCCTGAACTGAGCGTCTCCTACAGGAACCTCTGACTGCAGCCCTGCTCCAGCCCCGCATAGCCAAGGGCCCCAATGAAGCCCACCGTGCCCACTGCCTGCACCAGGCTTTTCGTGCTCTGCACCAGTTCCAGGCCCACAATGGCCATCCACCCAGGCCTTGGCATCCTGTAAGTGACACCATCACCTCTCACCCCACTCACCCCTACTTTTGTCTATTGGAGTCTTACCTGCCAGGAAGCAACAGTGATCATACTACAGATCTAAACTTGAATCTTAGAAGGAGTTTTGTTGTTGTTATGTGCCGTCGAGTTCTGTCCTGAGCTAATCTCGCTGTCCCTGATACATCTACCCTCATTTAACCCAGTTATTGTGTGAAATGGGTTTTTTTAAATTTTTTAATTAAAACTTCTTTTTAATTTTATTATTTTTTGTGTGTGTGCCGTCAAATCGGATCTGACTGGTCCAGGAGGAGATTGCCCCTCCTTCTCCAGCAAAACATCTGGTGGATTTGAACTGTGTACCTCTGGGGTTGCAGGGCAGCTTCTTGCCACTAGGCCACCAGAGATCCTCTATATGATGGAGTTTTACCACTTATAAAAAGATAATCAACGTTGTGTCGAGTCCAGGACTCTTAACCATTAATGCAGCAGGCCTTCAGTGCGTTTGTCGGTGGGCCAGACCCTCCTACTCAGGCGGTGGCGACTGCTGCAGCTGCTGCTGCTGCTGCTGCTGCTGCTTTGGAACAGGATGAATGAGGAAGGGTGGCACGCAGGGTAAGGTGGCTGTGCCCATGGTATTCCATCCTATAGGGAGATGCAGAGGCTGTAGTGAACCTGGCCCAGGCCCTGGAACCACTGCAGGGAATACAAGAAGAACCACTGGATGAGGCCTTGGTGCGGGCAGTAGCTCTCTGTAGTGCTGGTGACCTGAGCCCCATGGCGTCCATGCTGGGTGCAATGGCTGCCCAGGAGGTGCTGAAGGTGAGCTGCGCCATGGGCAGAGAGAAACTGAGGAGGGCAGCGAGGTAGATGTAAGCGCCAGACTGGGAAGCACCACCAGAGGGCGCCAAGCACCAGCTAGAGGCTCCAGAGGAGGCTTCACTAGCAGGCAGGGATCTGAAGGAGGGAGGAGGTGCCTGTGTTCTCACCTTTTCAGTGTCACCCACAGGCAATCTCCGGGAAGTTCACACCTCTGGACCAGTGGCTGTATTTTGATGCCCTCGATTGCCTTCCAGAAGATGGGAAGCTCCTTACTGTCGAAGATTGTGCTCCAGTAAGAAATTTCCATGGAGGTTCTTACCCTGCCTCAAGCCAGATCCGGGGCAGAGATAGGTGGGACAGACCTTCATCGTGAGATGTCACTGACCCTGTCTATGCACCCCCTACCCCACTCAGAGAGGCTGTCGCTACGATGGGCAAATTGCAGTATTTGGAGCTGATTTTCAGAAGAAGCTAAGCTGTCAGCACTACCTCCTGGTGAATGTGGGGGCCAGGGTGGGAATGTCAATCTGGGGGGTTACTCCAGACCCTCAAGGTTAAGGCTTCACCCTCTGGCAGGTGGGTGCAGGTGCAATTGGCTGCGAGCTGCTCAAAAGCTTTGCCCTGATGGGTCTGGGGGCCAACGGCAGTGGGAAAATCACTGTCGCAGACATGGACTTCATAGAACGCTCCAACCTCAGCCGTCAGTTCCTCTTCCGGCCACAGGACATTGGTGTGAGTGCCAGGCCGTCCCCACACTTGTGTCTGATTGTTCCACAGTGCCCCCCTATAAATGCTCTCCTGCCTCCTCTCCAGAGTCCCAAGGCAGTGGTAGCTGCAGAGGCTGCCAATCGCCTCAACAGAGGCCTACAGGTGAGCCCGCACACCTCCCCACTGGACCCCACCACGGAGAAGATCTACGGGGACAGCTTCTTCTCTCGCCTGGATGGTGTGGCTGCCGCCCTCGACAACTTCCAGGCCAGTGAGTGCTCAAACTTGGAACTTGGCTCCTCACCTGAGACTGTGACACTCTAGGGCTCCCTCTGACACTCTCTATCTGACCTGCCAGGAAGCTATGTGGCTGCTCGCTGCACCCACTACCTGAAGCCGTTGCTGGAATCAGGCACGCTGGGTACCTGGGGCAGTGCTGCGGTGTTTGTTCCCCACGTAACCGAGACCTACAAAGGCCCCAAAGGCCCCAGCTCGGATGCAGCTTCCAAGGATGCCAACCCCATCTGTACGGTGCGGTTCTTCCCCAGTACAGTTGAGCACACTTTGGAGGTAGGAAGCTCTGGGGAGAACCACCCCACCTGGCCTAACCCTCTGCTTCAAGCCTTTCCTCTGCATGACACCTCACTGGTCTTCTCTTCATAGTGGGCCCGGGATGAGTTTGAGGGGATCTTCCGACTGTCTGCCGAGGCTATCAATCACTATCAACAGTAAGACTACCAGAAAAAGTACGGGTGTGTGTGTGTGTGTGCATGGCCCCTAGGACTATAGAGTTTGCAGGATTCAGTCTCAGATTTCTCTCTCCGCAGGGCACCCAATTCCCTGACAGACATGGATGCACCACAGGTCCTCTCCCTGCTGCAGCCTTTGCTGGGCATCCTTAGGGCATGTCCACAGACTTGGCAGGACTGTGTGAAGTGGGCACGTGGCCACTGGCAGCTTTGCTTCCATGACAACATCACACAGCTCTTGAGGACCTTTCCGCAAGAGAAGGTGGATAGTGGATGGTTGTTGGGCTCCAGGCTCGGGGGAATCAAGAAGGAGACCAGTCTGAGGCCAACAACCCTCATTTCATTAGATGCTTGAGGACGGAACTCTCTTCTGGTCGGGTCCGAAGCAGTGCCCTCAGCCCTTGGAATTTGATGCCAACCAAGTGAGTGGGAGCCCCTGGGGAGCCCCAAGGCAAGGATGTGGCCCTGAAGAAGAGAAGTGGGGACATCTGCACTCTACAAAGGGAAACATGTTTGTGTCACATCCCATCCACACAGGAAGCAGAAACAGACACTCAGGCCCACAAATGGGAAAGGTGGATTGTCAGCAAAAGAGAGAAAGACCCTCAACAAGATGAATTGGCACAGTGATGGGCAGCAATGGGTTTGGCTATGTCAGCAATGATAAGGGTCATTCAGGACAGGACAGGGTTCAGATCTGCTGTCCATAGTGTTGTTTGAGCCCTACCCAAAGGCTCACAACAACAACCTCTCCCTGATGCTCCCCTCTCTAACTGCTCGCTTGAGTCCATGCATCTGCCTCTACTCTGCAGGACATGCACCTCTTATATGTGCTAGCAGCGGCCAACCTGTACGCCCAGATGCATGGGTTACCTGGCTCAAGGGATCAGAGTGCACTCAGGGACCTTCTGACATTGCTGCCACTGCCTGAGCCCCAGCACCTGGCCCCTATCTTCACCAGTGACCTGGAGCTGGCTCAAGCTTCTACCAAGTTTGGTGAGGCTCCTGGCCCTGCCCTTTATACTGCCACCTAAAGGTCTTCCCCTGCCATCAGACTGTGAGATAGGTGAGGCCTGGGGATGCTGCTGCCATCTCACTGCTACTCAAGCCCTCTGACCTAAAGTCTCTCTAAGATTGGGTCTCTTCTCTCTGGCCCTGATGCAGGCCCTTTCCCTGATGTACCCTCAGCACCCTCAGCTCTTTTGACAGATTTTTCAGCAACTAAAAATCAACCCACCAGCCCCTGGAGAACCCCTGCTGTGGCTCTACAGTGAAGATAAGTCATAGGCACATATATAGCTGAGGACTGGGGCTGCCAGATAGGTTATGGCATCAATCAAGGATGCTCTCTGGAAGCAGTTAGTGATAAGCTTGGCAGACACCAAGAATTGGAGAAAGGTTACAGGAATGAGAGCTGAGATGGGGGCTCAGGACTATCCCAACGCCCTCCTCCCTTGGCAGGCCTTGAGCAGGTGGAAGAACTACGCAAATCCCTCGAAGTCTGGAACACAGGCCTTCCCCTGCAGCCACTGATATTTGAAAAGGTAGGAACCTAAGCAGAGGTGAGAGGCTGGGCGAGGAAGTCATAGGTAGAGGAAATCAAAAGCTTTGAGGACAGTTTTGGAGACTGTTGGCTTGTTGCCACCCAGGAAGCAGCTTATCCTCCCCAAGCCTCTGTCCCTTTATCTGATAAATGGAGAAGTTGGGCACACCATACCAAAGATTGGCGTGAAGACCTGGCCCTGATGACAGACAGCTTGCTGTCTCAGTGAATACCTTTTGTGATTTGGGCCTCACAGGATGATGACAACAACTTTCATGTGGACTTTGTGACGGCAGCAGCTAGCTTACGAGCTCAGAACTATGGGATACCGCCAGCCAACCGTGCTCAGGTACCCCTATCATCTGCAGCTCTGAGAATAGGAGTCAAACTCTAGCTTCACACCTTAAGCCTGAACTATCTCCTGTCCCCGGCAGAGCAAGCAGATTGTGGGACAGATTATCCCAGCCATTGCCACCACCACAGCAGCTGTAGCAGGCCTGGTGGGTCTGGAGCTGTATAAGGTGGTGGGTGGACCAAGGCTCCTTGGCGCTTTTCGCCACAGCTATCTGCACTTGGCTGAAAACAGCCTCTACCGCTGGGTTCCTGCTGCCCCAGCCAGCCAGAAGGTGAGTCTTTGATTCCCCTATCCCTCCAGGCCTGGGTTTTCCCTCCTCCTACCCAGTTAATCAGGCCGTCCTCTGCTGTTCTGACTGGCTGCAGGCTCTCATCCAGGCCTAGACTGTGGGGGAGTCCTTAAGACTCCCTCCAGGGGCCCCCTTCCTGCTGCTCAGCCAGGCTGGGACCTGTCAGACACAGGAAGCAGCCGTCAGCCACCCCCTACCCCCCACCTCCTATAGCCCAGGGTCTGGGGGAGCTGCAGCTTTAACTCATTAGTAGAGCCAGACATCCCCCTATAACCCCCCTCCTTCTCAGAAGTGCCTCTGAGGGGGAAGTAGTGGGAGAGGGAGACTCGGGCCCCAGTGTCAGACAGCTCTGTCAAGTTTCTCCTTGTATGTTATGAGAGCCCTGGCCACCCCTTCAAGCCTTGTGGGGGCTGTAGCCCTCTAGGGATGTAGGTGTTTGTGTCACAGATATGAGTGCACTGGGGTCTGGGCATCCCTGGCCTTGCCTGGGTATGTGGGCCTGCTGGGAGCAGACTTGCACATCTGTGTGCCAGATGCGCGTGCAGAGTTCTTCCTCAACGTGGGCGTGCACGTGAGCACACATACAGATGTTCTTTATTTGCAAGAATAGTCTTTCAAGTGCAGGGCTATGAATGCTGGTCCATGGACCCCTGCTCTGGAGTAGCTGACATTTCCATGGGCCATGGGAGAGGGAGTGAAGGAACTCCCTCATTAGGACAAAGAGCAGAGGTCATAGAAAGGCACTGGGCTCTTGCTGAGCAGCCAGGGGTCCCTCAAGGCACAGTGCACAGAGCTCCTTTGTGAGGGCCTCCCCTGCCTCTAGTCAGCACACAAACTGTCTTTGTCCTTGATGGAGGGGGTAGGGAGGTGTCCCCCATCTTGCCTTGGGCCTTATCTCAGCTTAAAGCCAGTGTAAGTCATTTCTGGGGTGCTGGCAGGGACCTTCGATCCTAATCCCTAGCTATCTACCACCCTTCTACCTTTAGCTCCAGGGACCAGAACACCAAAACTCCTGGAATAGGGAGCAGAAAAGGACAGGAAGAAAAAGCCTGTATGGACTGTGTCCTTACTGGGGGCTCTAAGCTAGTGGAGCCCCAGTAGTCACTGTGCCCTGCATGTGTGCCTGTGACAGTCCAAGGCCCTGCCAGGGCATGAAGAGGGGACAGGATATGCCCCCCAGCTACAAGCAGCCTTATCAGAGACTACAATGCCTTAACCCAGCTTCCTCAGGAAGCACCTCCACAACACACACGCACACACATGCGCACTCACACACACTCGCACACACAACACTGGCCTGTGTGATGGATCGCTTATTTCCCTTAGCGGCCCCAGAGCCCCATTTCCTGTGCTGGCCTCAGCACAGTGCGGGTAGAGGGGGAGCTAAGACGACTCTGGGCCCAGAGCCCACCTTCCACCCCCACCCCCTGGCTCCTGCTTCCTGCTTCCCAACCAGTCCAGTTCCTCCCCTAGGAAAGGAGCCATTGGCTGCTAGTAACTGGAGTGGGGGTGAGGGGGGCTGTGCGAAGTCTCTCACTCCTTCCCACCGCTCCCAGTTCTGTGACCAGACGTGGACCTGCTGGGACCGCCTGAAGGTGCCAGCTGGGCAGCCCGAGAGGACTCTGGAGTCGCTGCTGACCCATCTCCAGGTGTGTCCCATCCCTGCCTGTCCTTGGGCTAGCCAGACATGGCCTAGCCCAGCTGGCACTTGACGCCTCTCTCTTCTAGGAGCATCATGGGCTGCAGGTGACAATGCTCTTGTACGGCCCAGCTGAGCTCTACTCAAAGCGATGGCTCCCTGACAAGCAGGCCCAGCACCTGCACCTCAAGTGAGTCTGTGCCTGGCTTGAGGCCCTCAAGCCATCCCTGTAGGTGGGAGGTGGGGGACACGAGGCCTTTCCTCCTGTCCCCATTCTGGGCCCCTCACACCTTCCTGAAACTTTTGCCAAATGGAGCCAGCAAATGGGCTGGGGGCTGGGCAAGGAGCAAGCTGCCTGCTTCGCCAGCCCCACCAGCTCCCCACATCATATACAACAGCCCCCTTTCACAGCTCGCTCTCAGGGGACCTGCGGCTTCCTGCCTCCTGCCCGCCCCACCACCAGCCACTCCTAAAATAGTTTCAGATGTTTCCTGTCTTGAGCTGCTCCAGCTCCTGGCTTGGGCTCCTGATGGCCCGCCAGAAACCTCTAGACCACGCCAGGTCACTTGCTCTCTCTGCCTGCCATTGTTACTTACCTTTTCTCCTCTACTTTTGCCCCTCCCCACCAGGGTGACGGAAGTGGTAAGGCTGGTGACAGGCCAGGTGCCTGAGCCTGGGCAGCAGGTGCTGGTGCTAGAGCTGAGTTGTGAGGGCGAGGAGGATGACACTGCTTTCCCGCCCCTGCACTACGAGCTGTGACAAGGCAGCAGCCCTGACACCTGGCTTTACTGAGCCCACACCTGCAACCCGAACCCACAGCAATCATTCAATAAATGCTTATTAAAGGTGTAAGTGGAGGGGCTGGACGTTGGAACGTGTGGAACATGTTTCCCCAGGAGGGAAAAGTTCTCTAAATTCTTTGACTGGGCTGTGTGCCTCACTGAGGCTGAGGCTGCTTCCTGGAGCCTCAGGGACATGGAGCCAGAGCAGTCCAGAGAAAGGCCTTTATTGTCCCCAGCTGGGGGGCAGGGTCAGAGGTAGCTGATGACATCACTGCAGATGATGGGCTGGCGACTGCGACAGTTCATGAGGGCAGCAAAGCGGGAGACATCAGTAGGCAGCTCGGGCTCTGGGCGAGGTGGGCACGACAGCCGCTTGCTGGCCATGGCTGCCCTCCGGGCCCCTGCCAGCCGGCGCCGCAACTGCTCAGAGAGGCCCAGAAGAAACTGTGGGGGCCGAGTGCGCACTCGGGACCCATCCTCGCCACTCCCCTCACTTGTTGCCTCGGGCAGTTCCATCCAATTGTGCACCAGGTCAGCAAAGCAGTTGTCCCCCAGCACCAGTGGCTGGCGACTTCGACCCCTGCTCAGCAGAGCTGTTGTCCAGTCCTCGGCATCCAGTCCCTGCCAGTGCTCCAGGCAAGCGTCTGGAGTAGATTTGGGCCGTGGCCGGTGGGCAGGCGGTGCACTGGCTAAAGAGGTCCTGCTAGGCAAAGGGAGGCCATTGGCTGAAAGGCGCTGGCTACTATGAGGGCGCCGTGCTGGAGGTGCTGGGCGCTGGACCATGGGCAGCTCTTCCTCTCGCCATGTGCTCCCTGACACCTCTGAGAAGCCGGAGTCCCAGTCCAGGGTGTGCTCCCTGGGGCTCCCCAAGGCTACACCCTTGTCCCCTGTCATCAGGACTTCATCCTCATCCTCCTCTTCCACGCAGCAGGCCGAGTCCTCTTCTGAGGCATCTGAGGCCCTGAGTCGGTGACGGGGCTGCACACTTGAGCCAGGTTTGGCGGGTGGCCGCAGGGAACCAGGCATCTGAGGTGAGCCTGTGTCCCGGCCACATAGCTGCAGAGGAAGAGAAGGCATAAGTGGGAGCGATGGTGTGTACCACTCCTGCCTGCCTGTCCAGGGGCCAAGGAGGGCTAGAACCTCTGCTGGTCTGGATGGTGAGGTGACTTAGGGGCACAAGGCCAGTGTTGGGGCGCTGGCACATGAAGCTCTGTGTCTCCCGTCTGCCAACCTGGTGGCAGTCCGGCAGGCTGCAGCATGCAGGGCCAGGCAAGTCAGCACCCGCTGCTCAGGAGGGCGGGCAAGGGTGCGGGCCTGCACGGGGAAGTAGGGCCTGCCCACGGCCAGGGGGGCATCCGGTACCTCTGGGGGGACTCAACTCTCCCAAGATTGCAGCTTCTTTCAGAGAAGGATACAGTATTTGCCAAAGGAGTGGAAGAAGGAGGGTAAGGCAAGTTCACAACAGTGCTAGCGCCCGTTCACTCGTTTGCCACCTTCTGCCCGACCCCAAAAGAAGTTTCTTCTCCCCCCGCCCCCCCCCATCACTAACTCCTGCTGTCCAGGCAGCAAGGCCAGCTGGGCGGCTGTTACCTGATGCCCAGAGCGGCTCCCAACAGTCCGAAACCTGACGCGGGCCATCTGGGCCATCTGCGCCGCCCCGCCTCCAGCCCTCCTTGGATGGGCACTCGGGACAGCGCCCATCCGTACCCATTCGGGACAGGCAGCCTTCGCGCACACCCGTCCCCACCAGCTCGAGCCTCACCAGTTCCCAGCGGAGCTGGCCCAGGAAGCTGTCAAGGCGAGCGCTGTGCATGCCCGCGCTGCAGCCTCCGCCGCGCTTTGCGGGTCCTCCTCGAACCGCTGTGGCCACTCGGCCGAGACGGGCCAGGCGGGCCGGCCAGCGGGGCCCTCGCCCTCCGGCTGCTTCGCGGCTCCTCGCTCTCCGTAGCTCCCGCCGCCACCGCCGCCCCAACATCTGGCAGCAGCGCCCCGCCCCCGGCGCCGTGGCCAATGGAGGCGGGGCGGGATTAAAGGCACCCCGCCCCTCGGGCCGGCGTGGGCGGTGACCCCCCGCATCTCCTCGTTGCTTGTCCGACCGGGCCCCCGCGGGGCCGCTGTTGAAGCAGAGTGAGGGTCCCCCTCAGGACTCTCCCCCCAGCCGCCTCACCGCCTTAAACAGTTGCGTTAATATTTGTTGTACGACTAGAGCAAGTTTCTTTCTCGCGCTGCCTCAACTTCCCCATGTGCTCAGGGTGGACTTGCGGTCACTTCTTTGAGACCCACCAGTCCCCCCCGCCCCAGACACCCATGTGCAAGCCCAGTGAGGCAGCCCTGGGGGCGTGCAGAGAGATCCATCCTCTCTGGATCTTGACAATCCCTGGAAGTGATGGGAGGGCGACTGGCTCTCGGGGAGTCGGGGAAGGGAGCACGCAGAACCTTGCGTCCTTGCAGGAGAAAATCCTCATGGGCCGAGCTAGACAACGTCGCCCCCTGGTGGTCAGTCACTACTTCAGCCGCTGCTCTGGTCCACCCAGTCTCACGAGGCCCTGCCCTCTGCCGGGCACCGTTGGTACATTGTCAATAAAAGGGTAGGGAATGGAGAAAACGAGGCCGCTCATCTGCCAGGATGGATGGCATTGGTCCCCTTGAGGCTGCTTTGTGATCAAGCACAAGAATACATTTTATCTGGAGACAGATTAACATACCAGCAGACAAAAAAAAACGGGATGACAACCATAGGCCATGTTGGAAAGGGGGTGGGTCTCAGAGAAAAGGTGATGGTATTCACCATGGAATCTAGATTAAGCCACCTGAGTGCAAATCTAACGAGACATTCTAAGTGGAGGGTTCAGTCTGTGTAAGGACCTTGAGGCAGGAATGGAGCTGGACAGGACAGAAACCAGGTCTCTCAGAGTGAAGGTGGATCCAGATAGAAGGGAAGAGATTAGCAAAAGGGAGAGCACCCTTAGAGAGGAATGTGGGGTTTTTTTCCAGGTGTGATGGGCAAACACTGGGGTTCTTTGAAAAAGAAGTGACCTGGCTTGGTTCCTGCTTAAAGATTTCGGCTGCTGCAAGAGAACTAAGCAAGTGCCCAGAAGGGGTCCTTTGAAAGTGTTTTGGACCTAAAATTAAGTCTTGCGGATGCATGGATATAGACAGAAAATTAAAGACATCGAACATGACTAGCCTGAATAAAAGCTGGAGGGATGAAGTTGCCAAGAGAGAAGAATGGGTAGTGACAAGAAAATTAAATGGTCATTTGTGGATTTGAGATGCCTAGTAGACATCTGGTGGCCTAGTGGTAAGAAGCTGCGCTGCAATCCCAAAGGCATGAGGTTCAAATCCACCAGCTGCTCCACAGAGGATGAGTAATCTCCCGTGCAATAAACTGAAAACCCACTGGAGGGTCAGTTCTGACTCAACAGTACAAAACAAAAACAGTAGACATCTAAGAAAAAAGGGAGGGTGTGGGCTGTTGGGTAGCTGGCTGGAGTTTGGAAGAGAGGCCGGCACTGGACAGATCTTGAAGGGAAAGTAAATGAATGTTACTTTCAGCTGATGATCCTCAATGAAATGGGAGGAGATGAATGTAGATGGAAGAGCACAGCAGTCAGGACTGAATCTTGGAACATTAGGAGGTCTGGGAGATGAAGGACCAGCAAAGCTGTTGGAGTAGGAGTGTCCAGGAAGGTGAGAAGAAACCGCACAGAATGTGAGATTTGGAATCCATGTAAGTGTCAAATTGACCTGCGGAGTCACAAAAAAATCCCAAGAAATGAAAATAATCCATTGGATTCAGCAGCTGCAAGTCACTGAGGACCCTGATCAGGGAAGTACTGTGGAAGGTGGGCAAACCTGACTGTAGTGGATAGAGGAGGAAGTGAGAGGTGAGGGACTGGAGAGTGTAAGTGTAGCCACTTTAAAAAAAAATCGACATACAACATAAATGCAGTAAATGGTCAATCTCAAAGTACAAAGAGGAGTGGTGGTGCAGTGGTTAAGCACTTGACTGTTAACAGTAAGGTCTGTGGTTTAAAACCACCAGCCACATCTTGTGAAAAAGATGTGGCGGCCTGATTTCATAAAGATTATAGCACTGGAGGCCCTGTGGGACAGTTCCATCCTGTCCTATAAGGTCGCTATTCATCAAGATTGACTCCATGGCAATGGCTTTAACTTTGATGTTCTAAAGCAGAGCTCAATAAGTGTTGAAGTCTGTAGACACCTGTGCACTGGCCACCCAGATAAAGATACAGAATATCCCCAGCCCTCCAGAAAGCCACCTTGTAACCTTTCCAGCCGTTCATCCCAGAAATAACCACGGTTGATTTCTAGCTCAAGTATTCCTTTTGCCTTTTGAAAGTAGGCAACTTTTCCGAGGCTGTCCTGATCATGGTGGACTTTATGGACAGATTCTGTTCTAACAAGTATAGAAAGTGTTAGGTTAGATCAGTGGACTTAAAGAAGAAATCAGAGAGAACGAGAGAAAGCTTAATGCAGCTTTATTAAAGGGGGGAAAGGGGAACTCCCAGGTGAACAGAAAGGAGGCAGCTAGAGTTCTGTGTGTGGGGTAACAGATCCTGAGCCAGATTTTCCTGGGTGCTGTGCTCACTCTGTCTCCCAGTCTGAGTGATCAGAATTTCCCTAAGCCTCAGTTTCTCCATCTGACGCTTTACTCTCACCCTTTCATGTCCATTTAGAGTCATAGTAATGTATAGGTTGAGGACAGTGAGATTGTCTAAATCTAAATTTCCCAGGGATCTGGTCACCAGGGATGGGTGGGACTGGAATCTGGGCAGCCCAGGAGTCCCGCCTGCCACTTGTATCTGAGCAACTGACCTGGTAACAAGGTGAGCCTGACAAACACACTTAGCCTTCTGCAGGTGCCTCTGCTGTATCCTCTCGCCACCATGGTGCTGTTCAGATCACTAGCACTCCTTCTTGCTCTGAGTGTTTCTGGTGAGGAGTTTGGTGGGTGGGGGAGCCCCTGTTTCACCCCCCAACTTCAAAGTAGCATTCTGGCCCTTCTTGGATAAGCAATTGTGGAGGACAGGGGTTAGGAGAGAGCCAGGAAAGGGAGAAGGTATGAACCTCTGACACTCATTTCACATCTTGGTTGCTTTCTCAACCAAGTTCGTGTAGTGAGGTGATCCACATTTGGGTGTGAGAGACACAGAGGGCCTTGGGTACTTGGTCCTAAGATGTAGCTGGGCCTTGTATTGGGAGGGCAAGGTTATGCTCATGCGTGTGGTTTGCTGAGCTTCAAGTGAGCCTCCAGCCTGAGTTACCTGCCCCTTGCAGACCTCCACAGCCTCCCCTGGTTCATTAATATCTCTGAGAGCGAGGGCCCCGGTACTGTCCTCAAGTACTTCTCCTTCAACTGTTCTGTCTACACACCCATCCTGGAGTTGCTCTCCGTGGAACCACCTACCACCTTCTTCAACTCACCCAGCCTAACCCGGACACAAGACCCCTTCTATGTGGGCAAGGTATGACCTTGGGCACAACGAGAGACTGTGGGAGCACAGGAAGGACCCAAAATTCCCAAAGTTGAGCATGTCATAGGGAGCCGGAGTGCCTAGGCCCCCCATTCAGCATTGCCCACCCACCATAGGTAACCCTCAGTAGCTCAGTTCGGTTTGACGCTCTAGCGGTGAATCACTACAAACTACAGCTGAGATTCACATGTGGCACATCTGTGACAGAGGGACCACTCTTTTTGGATGTGCAGCGGGACCCCAGTCGTGTCCTCTGTTCTGGCCGATTTGCCAGCCCAGGTGAGAGGGTGAAAGGCTGGAGGTGGGGAGGCATGGTGTGACCAGAGCCTCCTTAACCTCCCCTTTGGTCAGCTGGAGAATTCATTGAGGTGCCAGAAACTGTTGAACCTCAAGCCCGGCTATACACTCTGCTGCTCCCAGGCCTGGAACTCCAGCGAGCCCAGGTGAGCCCAGCACATGGGGCACAGAAAAATCAGGAATGGGTGGCGAGACCAAGCCCAGCCCATTTGAAGAGGCACCCCATGGTGCACAGCTGAGCCTCTGAATGATGTTGCTCACCCCCCAGTGACAGGATGTCCCCACAGGGACCTCTCAGGGCTTGTAGTTTTGCAAGTTCTGTGTGTTGAGTTTTCCATGATCATTCTGTATCACTCCAACAACAATAATGATGATGTAAATAAAATAGATAAAAACAACAAAATCATTGGTTTAAAAGCAGACAAGTTATAGATCGAGCCAAGAACCAGGTGGAGAGAAGAGATCCCAGGGGAGGGCAGGGCCAGTGGCTGGAGTGTGGTGCATTGGGTGGGGCAGGTATCTGCCAGGTTCTTAGAGGGTGTTGACAGGGGCACATGAAGCCCTAGGAAAAGCGTGGGGTCTCCAGCATCTCTGTCCCTTCAGATGAGAATCATCAGTACCCAGGACCCACCATACTTCCCCGGATCTTTCTCCATCAGTCATCAGGGTTGGCTGCAGGCTCCAGCCCAGGGCCTCAAAGGCCAGGCTCAAAAGGTGAGCATGACTTGAGACCCGGGACTAGGCTATATTCATGGATTAGCCACGTGATGGGTAGCGACTCCACCTCCAGAAGATCGTTTGTTCTTGGTGTTTTCCACCATGCTATTTCTCCCAGACCTAGCCCACACTCCTCACGTACTGCCGGTGAAAACTCCCTGCCACAGTTGAGCTCTGTGTTGGTATCTGGAATCCAGAAAGAAGTGTCCCTGACTCTTGAAGTTCATAGGTGCTCTAGTAGAAGAGAGGATGTTAGGATAATTGTAGAAAGAGAAAGTTCTGGATAACACAGCCACTCTTGGGTGTCTGTATCGTAATACGAGAATACATGGGCCAAGGAAATGGGGCTCAAAGGTATAGGGGTTAGCTGAGCATTGCAGCTCCTTGGTGGGGAGTGTACACAGACATACAAAAGGACTCACATCTCACATCGTGGCTCCTCTCCCTTTGTGTATATACCTCAGTTATTCCAGCTGCGGATCTCTGTGACCTTTGGACAAAACCGAACCTGCCAGGGGATGCTGACAGTGAAGGTTTTGCCTGTTCCCTCCAATCAGGTCTCCTTCTTGTAAGGCTCCCCTAAACTTAGGACCCATTGTTGTTATTGTGTGCCACAGAGTCAGAACCGAGCCATAGCTGGCCCTCGAAAGGGTTTTCAGAGCCAGTTAATCAGTTAATGGGCAGTGAAGATTGCCCATCTTTCTCCTGTGGTGAGGTTGGTGGCCTCGAACCACATGATTTTGGGATTGCAGCACAGCTCCTTGCCTCTAGGCCACCAGAGGGGGACAGGCAATCCCTGGTGGGATGGGAGCAGGGATGTAGGGGGCCTTAGGAGCAGCCCTAGCTTGCTGCAGCCACCAAGGGCAGGCCAGTAGATTTGGCCAGAAGAGACTGGAGGGGTGGGAAGCAAGTTGCCACTCTTTTGATGCAGGGTGGAGGGCCAGAACGTTACCATCCCTGAGGACCTGGTCCCCGGAAATGAAGTGGTCCAAGTCCAGGCCAAGGGCTCTGATGTGCGCTATGAAATCATCTCCCCGGCGCCCTGCAGGCTCTACTCCATTGGACCTGGTGAGGGGAGAGAGAGGGGCCGGCCAAGACGCGGTATCTCTGTTTTGGTGGTAGTTCAGAAGTGATCAGCAATACTTCCCTGCCCTAGTGGAAAATCAGGGAGGGGTTGGTCCAGGGCCTTGGCTAGAGGTCCGGTTTGCAGGCCTGGCTTGCAAAAGTTAGGAAGTAAGTTAGAAGCTGGTTTTGGCTGAGACTGTAGAATAGCCACGCTCAGCTTTTTTCCTGATTAGGGAAGTGGGCGAGACCCTGGAGGGGCTTGGGAGGTTGGGCCGAGCTAGGGGCCAGACATGAACCCTCCCTCACTTGTTCCAGTCGATGGCCGGGTCCGAGTCACAGCGCCTTTAGAGCTAGCTCAGATGCCAGGTGTGGCAGTCACCACGCTGCAGATAAAGGGTTTTGAGCGTCTCCAGCCCTGGACCAGTGCCAAGCTGGACCTCACCATCCATGTGGTGCCTGTGAACCGCTGGCCCCCGCGCTGCCTCCCAGCACTGCTGGTGTGAGTATCTGGGAGAGAGCCCTACCTGGACTGCTGGGGCAAAAGACACACTCACCATCTCACCTGAGCTTCCACCCCGCCACCCGCCTGGCATTCCTAGGACTCAGGTCCCCGAGACTGCACCTGTGGGCATGGTGCTGAGGACTATCACCTGCACGGACCCTGACTCAGCTGGTGCCACACTTGAATACCAGCTGTGGTTCCACAGCCCTCCTGGCTGGGCTAGCCTCCGCCTTCGCAACAGGACCCTAGAGGTGCCCAGCCCCCAATCCTAGACCCTCATGATGGTGTTCTATGCAGGGCTGGATTGGGCTGGGGTGTCCAGAACTAGATGCCTAGTGAAGGAAAGGGGTCTTGGTGGTGGAGGTGGAAGAGCCAAAAAGAGAGTTCTAGAAGGCTGATCTTCACATGCCCTGGCCTCAGCTCAGAGTGACTTAAAAATTCACTCCCTGGTCATGTCTGAGTTTCACTCTCTGGCTTCCTTGCCCAGGTCAACACCACGCTGGATTGTGACGCTCCTGGAACTTGTGTCCAGCATAAAGCATTCATTCTGGTGTCTGATAATGGTCAACCCCCCATGACTAGTGAGTGACCGCACTAGATTGGCCCTTGTCATCTCAGACAAAGCCCCTCTGCCCAGACATTCAGGTCAAGGCTGTGTTTCCTTGTCCCTTACAGCCCTTGCAGTTCACCAGGACAGGTTCCTCTCTCCTCAGAAACTTAGAATAGGGTTTTTGTGCATATCAAATCCTTAGGGTGAGGCATAGCACCTTTCTCAGACCCCCCCCCCCCGCTATCAAAGAGCTGTTCCATTCACTCCCTTAGCACCTTAAGGGAGGGAGGGCCACTTCAGGCCAGTTTCTTGACTCTCACACATATCCTAGCTGAGGTGCCAGTACTGGTGGTGGTGACACCTGTCAATGAGTTCTCTCCAACCTGTGCCCCACAAACGTTCCGGGTTCGTGAAGATGCAAGACCCCACACATTGCTAGGCTCTGTGGTGGGCATGGACATGGACTACCCACGTGACAGCATTGAATACTACACCTCTGGTGGGCCTAGGCCTGCCACCTTTACTGTGGACCGTCTCAGTGGTACTCCTACCCCAGGGCTGGGATGGAGGGGTGGGGCCCCAGTTGGTTCTTCAGGCTGAGGCCAGAGCCTCTCTTTCCAGGGGAGGTTCGCCTCCTAGGGCCTTTGGACTATGAGCGACAGAGGTTGTACAGACTTCTTATCCAGCTGACCGACCATGGCCAAGACCAAGATCCCACCAGCCACCTCTCAGGCTCCTGTACCATTACTATTGAGGTTGAGGTAATTCAACCTGCAGGCCGTGGGATGAATAAGAAGGATAAGAGTTATAATCACCTTCTGGCACTTTGCTTTTCCACTGTGTGTCTGTTTTCTGGATTGGGTGTGGGAGGGGGTGGGGCCTCATTGTGGAAAACTTTGGAACCTGATGTATGGCATTTAGACTTTGGTTATACTGGGAGAAGATTTAGGGCCTGGTGATGTTTTTGTTGTTTTTTTTTATGGTGAGAAAAATTTATTACATTTAGAATTAGCCCGCTGGACTCAGTTTAGATGATCCCAATTTTGTTGGCAACATCCAAAGCATCATAATCAGGAGCAAGTCGAACATAGGCCTTCTTCTCTCCATCAGGCCTAATCAAAGTGTTGACCTTAGCCATATCAATGTCATAGAGCTTCTTTACAGCTTGTTTAATTTGGTGCTTATTGGCCTTGACATCCACAATGAACACAAGTGTGTTGTTGTCTTCTATCTTCTTCATAGCTGACTCAGTGGTCAGGGGAAATTTGATGAAGGCATAGTGGTCAAGCTTGTTTCTCCTGGGGGCACTCTTCCGGGGGTATTTGGGCTGCCGTCGGAGTCTCAGCGTCTTAGGCCGCCGGAACGTGGGTGACGTGCGGATCTTCTTTTTTTTTTGGCTGTGGACGCCCTTCAGGACTGCCTTCTTGGCCTTCAATGCCTTTGCTTTGGCTTCAGTTTGGGGAGGGGCAGGGGCTTCCTTCTTCACTTTCGGGGCCATCTTCATAGAAAGTGGGCCTGGTGATTTTTAGAGTTGTTGCCGCCACCATAACCTGCCTTCTTTCTTGCAGGATGTGAACGACTTTGCACCTGAGTGTGAGCCCCCATTCCAGGAAATCACCGTCCACACATCTCCAGGCCACAAAGTGGAGGTGACCAAGGTGTCATGCAGGATCCCCCAGGAGCCACAACGCCTGGCCTTTTCCTACAGCATTGTGGGAGGTGAGGGCCCTGAGGGATCACCAGGCGATGGGGATGGGGAAGACTAAGGCCAGGAAACACTCCTCTCTCCTGGCATTCTGCTTGCAGGGAATAGCCAGGGCCGATTCAGCCTGCAAGGTGCCATCCTGGTCCATAGTGACCCTGTGTTGGGTTCCTGGTTACAACAGCCCCACACTTATGAGCTGTTGATCCGTGTGGCTGATGTGGGTCCCTTCACTCCCCACCTCAGCACCACAGCCACTGTCATTGTGCATCTGCTTCCCTGGAGGGCCAGCACAGTGGCCACCAGCACCCATACAGCCACAGTGAGGAGGGTCCACGGGTCCCTGAGGTGTGGGGAGGTATGGGAGGGGGTGCGGGGAGAGAGAACCTTGAAGGATGAGAAGACTCAGATTTTCAGAGAGGGAATGTTAAGTACAAAGAGCCTGAGGATACAGAAAAGTGACTCTTTCGTATGAGGTATGAGGGGGCGTAGCCCACAGAGGGCCTAGGAGGGTGCAAGGTCAGGGTATTTGACAGAGTGGGACTGAGGCTATGACCTCTGTTTCAGATGTCCTCAATGATGACACCCCTGCTTGTGACAGGCACAGAGGCTTTCTGGCAGCCGGACCCCTGGTTTGTGGTGGTGCTGACGGCGACTGGTACCCTTCTGCTCTTGGCTCTCAGCTGGCTCCTCAGAAGGCTTCTCAGGGGGTAGGACTCCCCTCCATGTGCCTCTTGCTTTCCCTCTGTCTGCCTTTTGACCCTGGCAGTGCTTATGTGTTATCCCCAAAGATTTGCTAATGCCTCAGTTGATAGGGCAGATAAACTACGTACTGAAGGGGATTGTCTTTTCTCCAGAGGTATTCAGATTAGAGTCAGCCGAGACACCAGGAGGAGGAAGGTATCTTCATCAGTGCTAAGAGTTCAGCATATGTATCAGTGAAGGCCAGGACTCTAATTCTGTTATGTATTGGATAGCACCCCTATTTTTGGCCCCTAACTCCCATAACAACAACATAGAGAGAGCACAGTTGGCCTAGTGGACAGAAAGTGATGCCACCAAGCCAAAGGTGGGTGACTTTAATTCACAGCCCTCAGGGTTGTTTTAATTGTTTTTGGTCAAACATTCTTCTATGTCATATAATCCTGGTCTGTTCACTTGCTGTACAGAGGTAAGTCGTGGTTGCTGTGAAGTTGAACACTGTGACACTGATGTGTCAAATCGTTACCCATGGCAGACAGTATTTGGTGGAGCTCCCCAATTAAAACAAGCTTGGAAGCAGGAGTGGCATCCATTTCCAAAATAGCTTGCCTCTGGAAACCCTATGAATTCTATGAAATGATTAAAGTTATACAAGTGTTCAGGTCTTTCGTTCATAGGGTTGCTATGAGCCGTCTATGACTTGATAGCATTTAACAACAGCAACAACTCCCACTAGAAAATTTCCCTGCCTCTGTAGACTCAGAGTTCCTTTTGAGCACAGGGCTAAGCCATGGGAAAGGTGAGATAAAAAAGTGGGCATCACATTGACCGTCTCCAATACAAACAAGACATGAATGATGCTGCTTCCTGGAGTCCTCATTGTTTGGTCCCACTTCCTGGTCTTTCAGGGTGGCCCAGTTGTTGCAGACACCAGACAAACCAGCCCAGACTCTGCTGCTGAACAGGTCAGCTGCCTTTATTCACCTCTGCCCCTGGTAGCCCACCTCATAAACTCTGGCCCATTTCCAGAGCCTTATCCTGTGCTCCTGTTTCTACTTTGTCCCAGTATACAGGGAAATAAGAGGTCCACTGAGGGCCTCATGGAGGCCCCAAGGATGGAGACCACTCAGGAACCCAAAAACATCATGAACTTGGTATGATAACCTACAGTTGTAGTAGTGGGCACTGAAGCCACTCCAGAGTACTCTTTGCTCTTGACAAGGGTGCCCCTGACCCATGGGTGGCACCCTAACACCATCAAGACATAGTATAATTAATTACATTTTTTCATTCTTCCTTTTCAGCAGAATTTTGATGGCAGAGCACAAGATCCACGTGAGATACTCTCTTTTCAAACCATTCCCTCCCATATTTTTACCCTAACTCCATGTCTTTTTCCACTACCAGATACTTGCTATTTACCCTTTCTCTGAACAGGGTTTGCTCCCCCTGCTCATGCCCCAGCCAATGCTCCCTACTCTGCTTTTAGCCAGTGTTTATTAAACATTCATGATGCCAGATGACCCAGACCATGTCTGGTCGCTGGCCATGGGGAGGCAGTCCCAAGGGGAGTAGACTTTAGATATTCCAGTGTCATTGGTGAATTATGGCAGAGTAATTTGGCTCTTAAGAGAATTGAAGACGTGTGTGTGTGTGTGTGTGTGTGTGTACCATCAAATTGGATCTGACTGGTACAGGAGGAGATTGTCCCTCCTTCTCCAGCAAAGCATCTGGTGGATTCGAACCGTGCACCTCTGAGATTGCAGTGCAACTTCTTGCCACTAGGCCAACAGAGCTCATCGATGACTATCTTTTAAGTCTAATTTTGGAGGATAAAGGAAGTTTGCTGTGTATTTCAGCCAGGTCTCAGAAGACTTTTTGGGATGAAAAGAAGGAAGGAGACAAGTGGGATCTCAGCAGAAGGGGGTGGGTCACACAAGGGTCCTAAAATACTTTCCACTGCTTTTAACGGAGGAGGCTGGTTCTGCTGAGCCAGAATGGTACTCTCTTTCTCATTCATCTGAATTTAGGTACAGGCAGAGATTACCTGTTCAACATGAGCACAGGAGCCCGGCGCTGGCTTTGAGGCCAACCCATTGGCCAACTGCCTCCCTACCAGTGGAATTTCTTCTTCACGTGCTCCTGAACTGTGTTTTCAAAGTAATTAAATAATAAACAAAATTGCAAAAAGAATAGTCTCAGCTTTATGAGGTACATGTGAGAAGCTCTGCAATTCAGGATCCCTTGTTCTCACCTGTAGAATCCCTACCTTCTGGCTACACTCTAGGGAGTGGTTGTTGTTACGTACCATTGAGTTGGAACTAATTCATAGTTCTCCAGTGAAATGTGAGAGGCAATTAATTTCATGGGAAGAGACTGCCAGTCTTTCTCCCTTGAAACACCTAGTGGATTTGAACCATGTGTCTTTTAGTTAGCAGTGCAGCTTTGGCCTATCAGAGCTTCCTCTAGGGAATATTGTTATGTGCCATTGAGTTGCCTCCGATTCAGCGACCATAGCTCTGAAGCCTGTCTTATCTTGAGTCAGTCCCACTGACTCTGACATACCTACTTCCATTGCCTGAGTTAACTGTATCAATTCATCTCATCCAGGTTCTTCCTCTCCTCCACTTTCCTTTCACCCTTTCGAGCATAATGTTCTTCTCCAGTGACTGGTTCTTCCTGGCTACGTGTCCAAATATATGAGGCAGAGCTTACAAAATCCTAGCCTCCAAGGAGAAACTTGGTTTCACCTTATTTATTTATTTTTGGAGAAGTCCTTAGTACAATGCTCTGATTGATGTTCCTTGGAGGTAAGAGGCTATTTTCTTTGTCAATAACTGAGAAAGCTCCAACTGCCTCTCCCTTTAGAGACTATTTGCTCTGGCAAATGGGGAGGGTCCAAGAGTTTCTTTTAATCACAGAAAGGAAGACCTTGTTCTTGCTTGAGCAACATCCAGGGAAGTCTGAGTTTTCTTGGGAAGGATCTAGAACTTGCCCTGGTGTGACGGGTGCAGACTTGAAAATCTTGTAGTGTGGCTGGCCTTCAGGGGTTGATGGCTAGCTGTTTTGAATGAGGTAGCCCTATTTATCTCTGACCTGTCATTTTTTTTATATCCAAAATTCTGTTTATTGAGATAATTTCATCTTGATTTTTTTCTTAATGCTGCTTCCGTCTGAAAGAGCATCCTTCTGTAAGCTTTGCTTTTCCTCCTGTAGGCTGACAGAGAACAGTGGAGCAGACAACACATAAAACTACTGTTTGTGCATGGCTGAAGACCGTGGTGATTTTATAGCATCCTGGACATTTCACATCCATGAAGTAAGAATTCGGGTTCTGCACCAGGCGCTTCTTCTTGTGTTTCCTCTTCTCCTCTTCTGGAGAGGGATGAAGGAGATCCTTTGTGAGAGGCATGGTGGCATGCGGAGGTCACAGCCGGAAAGGAGCGAGAGTGTGACCTGTCATTTTTCCTGTTACTCAGTGCATGATGTTTCTAACATCGAGTTGAGCTATTATATATAGCCAAGAGATCTACAATAGCTTGTAGGAAGTTAAGCATCACTGATTCCATACACTGCCTGCCATTAGACCTAAGACTGACAATTTTCTAAGAAGAGACCTGTTGTCTGGGTAAAAAGCTACTTTTAACTCAAGTTGGGGCCTACAGTTTCTTTCTGTGGTGTCCCTAGCTTATTTCAATCCTCTGCCAAGTTTATGGGCATAAATACTTTCAGAATACTGGAAGACCTCACTTCTTGGACCAGTTCCGGTATTCTAACCTGAGCAGTAGCAGGACCTGGGGTAGAAGCTGAATGCCTTCCCTTAGAGAAGAACGTGCTTCGCAGGATTTGCACTAAAGTGCAACCTCAGGGACAGCAACCTGGGAGCATGTTGTTATGGGAAGTGGTTTCAGACAGACTCCTGATCACTTGCCCTCCTCTAAGAGTTTGTTAAATCTTTTCCACCATCTCTGTGGAACTTTACTCTCACTTTGCATGTGCAGCAACCAAAGTTTAGAGAGGATAAGACTGAAAAGTCACAGATAGTCAAGATACTTGGCTGAACCCCTGGTGGGGTGACATACTCACTCACTGGAGACTCATCATAACTGACCCTCAGGCGGGTTTCTGAGGCTGTAAATCTTGGAAACAGGCAGGCTATTGTCCATTTTTTTCTCTTAAAGCAGCTGGGGTATTTGACCTAACTCTAACCTTAACCCTAACTCTAATCCTAACCGCTCCAGAGGGTCGCCCTTTGGGTTAGCCGCACAAGTCTCTACAGATTCTATCACCAAAACACTCTCCTGGTGGGGTAATGCCTAACGTTTACAACCTGGCAAACAGGTGGAGGGAGGGTTGCTACAGCTGGACGACAGTGGCAGTGAATATGCTTTATATTCAAGCTACTAATCTTGGAGTCCGGAGTTCTCTGTGGAGGATGCGAAGAACTCAGAACTGGTAGCCCAAGGCAGACTGCCTAGGAAGTCACAATATGCTGTCACAGGGCTCACGATGCTCTAGAGCAGAAGGGAGTAAAGTGTCCACTGCGAACAGTGAACTTTGAGGATAGCGCCTCAGAGGTTGGGCCTCTGGACTGGTGAGAGGCTCGGGAAGTCGCTGTAAGAGGACATTATACTTTGGAGCCAGTAGGAGGAGGTGCGAGACCCAACATCTTCACTCACAGGGAGAAAGTGACCTTGGTCGGTCCTCATCTCTCTGGGCCTCAGTTTCCTAATCAATGAACAGGGGTAATACTACTGACTCCCATGACAGATTACTAAAAAACAGCAAAGAGCACACACAGAGCATTTCCTAGGCACGCGCGCATGTGCGAAAACACACTGCGGGCCCCACACGCACAGCGCACAAAAATCAAGGGCGCTAGGGCCTCGGAGACACCGGCAAGTGCTCCGCATCCAGTGACTCCAAGCACCGTGCGCACGCGCCAATCCGTGCCGTCACAGTCACGTGTCCAGGTATTCGGCGCAGGCAGAGGGGAGCAGGCTGTGACTGACAGAGGGTTCGACCTGCCAGCTGGAAGCATTTTTCAGGGCGGCAGGCGCAGAGGCCGTTGATTGGGAATAGCCTTAGTTAGGGGTGGGTTCCTTGCTACCCTGGTTGCTATGACGCCCGGCCCCCGCCCCCTCGGCTGGCCGCCATCTTGTTGTTGATCCGTACCCAGTGGGCAGCGCCGGGAGCTGGACGGAGCCTCCGGTGAGGGGCCGCTGCTGCGGGGTTCAGCCACCTGCGCTGCCTGCCAGGGGGCGGGCCGAAACCTGGAGGCCCGGGGGGCCCAGCTCCCGTGGGGAGCCGTGGGCGCCCGCTACCCGGGCCTGGCCGGTAAGTGACAGGGGCTGGGCCGAAAGGCCGGCCTTACGGTCGCAGGGCGGGAGGCAGCGGGGGCAGGGTCGGAGCAGGCGGGCTCAAGGTTGGGATGTCGGCCAAGCATCACTCTATCATCTCTCGAGCGTTCTGACCTGCTGTCCGTGGTACCTTCCGCTGCTGTCGGCAGTTCAGAGGGGCGGCAGAGTGGAGGACCTTGAGTCCCGCGCAGGAGTGCCAGCCGCCGGGGTAGCGGGAAACCAACTGGACGGACCACAGCCCCAGGGCGCTGAAGCGTGTCTAGTGTCGGCCCGGATCTGGTGGGACTCCAGGTGGGACATAGACGTACCTCTTTCTCTTACCTGTCACTCCTGCAAGTGATAGTCATATCAGCACTTAACGAAGCGGAGAAAGCCCGAGAGGCCAGTGTCACCCGTTCCAGGCAGGGGGAGAGCCCTCTGCGTTGCTGCCCCAGGCCTTCCTCTGGACCCACTCGGAGCTGCCCCTGCTACTCAGAACTCAGTACTCACTTTGCTTCTTGGAAGCCCTGGCTAAATAACCGGATGTCGGAGTTTTACCTTGGAATAGAATTTAATTGGTTAGTGACTGTCACTTTTTGGAGTGTGTGTAGTATAAGGTCTTCCTCTTTTTGGCTCGGGGAGAAAACTGGTATTATGGTCATAACTTGGTTGATTTTCTCTTCTAAAGCGATTTTCCACCAATTTGGCCAGGACACAAATACAGGAGTGTGTTAAGAACTGAAATCCTATTTTGTTATCGCGTATAGTACTGAATTTCCACATTAACGTTTAACACACTTAATTTATCTTGCTCATGGAAAAGAGTCTGTCAAGTTCCTTCTCCTTTGAGAGAGTAGGATGTGAAGGTGTTCAGGACTAGGAACAGTTTTGATAGCTCTCCAACGTATTTTTCTTTTTCTGTGTTCCCTTAGCTCCTCCACAGCAGCTTTTTGTATGATTCTGACTGGAGTAGACTCATAGCGACTCTGTGCATGACTAATCTGGCCCCTGGGCTATCTTGTGCCATCCTTATCATCTCTGACATCCTTGAATCCATTGCTGCAGGCACTGTCAGCCCACGTAGTTGAGGGTCTTTTCCCTGCACCTCCTCCTTTCCAAGCGTAATGTCCCTTTCCAAGGAGTAGTCCTTCCTAACAGTGTACCCCAAGTATGTGAGCTACAGCTTCCCATCACTGTCTCTAAAAAGCATTCTGGCTGTACTTTCTTCAAGACGTTTGTTCTTCTGGCTGTCAGTGGGATATCCAGCACTCTTCTCCAACACCACAATCTAGTTCATTAATTCATCTTCTGTCTTCTTTATTCATTGTCCAGCTCTCAGATTCATAGCGAATGATTGAAAAGACCATGGCCTGACTAATTGAAGCTTAGTCATTTTTAAAGAAAGAAATAAAATTTTTATTTTATACTAGTTTACTTAGAAAGTTCCTGTACATTAATTTTCACACTGGATCTTTCCCATTTGCTTTGTGCGACCTTAGATTAACCATCCCACCCTCCTCTGCCCATCTGACACTGTTCCTCGGTTCTTTGGAGACATCTCTGACAGCAGGTTTTACCAATGCAATTTTCTCCTGGTTTCCTGACTACTGTTAGCAAGGGATGGTGGATCTAAGTAAGATGAGATTGTTGATAATTTCAGCCTTTTCTCCATCTATCATGATGTTGCCTATAGTCTCAGTGGTGAAGAAAGGCTGCATAAGACACCAGGAAGTCA
The DNA here is from genome assembly GCF_000299155.1 of Elephantulus edwardii. Taxonomy (NCBI): domain Eukaryota; kingdom Metazoa; phylum Chordata; class Mammalia; order Macroscelidea; family Macroscelididae; genus Elephantulus; species Elephantulus edwardii. The sequence continues at coordinate 1,001,485 of NW_006399871.1, forward strand.
AACAGCTTGTCCTCTCTATGGTTAAGTCAGAATTTTGTCATCTCAATATTTGCTTTCTGAGAGAAACCAGTTCTCTCAGGAAAAGACAAAAACTCATTGCCATCGAGTTGGAACTGACTCAGAGGCTGTAAATTGCCTGGAGTGGGATTGCCTGTTGTTTTTCCTCAGAGCTTCTGGTGAATTTGAACCATGTGCCAGTTGTGTTTGAACTGGTTGCCTCTCAGTTAGCTGTGCAACTCTCTTGAGAGTGTACCACCAGAGCATCCCTTCTCCAGAGGTTTTTGATTTAAAAAGGAGTCGCTGAAACTAAAGAAGTCTGGTGACCTTTTGTTGGTTTTCACCTAAAATTATACTTGAAAGAAGAGAATGAAGGTGAATAATCTTTAGTTTTTGTTGCCCTTGTCTTTTTTTTTTAACTCGAATGAGTTTTGACTAATTTTGGGCAGTTTTGACAGGAAAGTAAGGAGTGACTAATATATTAGGGACTTTTCAGAATTGATCCAAATTAACTTTTCCCATACTTTAAAGGTATACACAGGATTTAATTCTTATTGGTTTCTGGGGTAATCCTAAATTAGGCACCTATCCTGTTTTGGATTTCAGACTTCTTAAAGATGTAGAGAGAGATCTTTCCTACTGGCTTTTAGGTGCCATTTTAGGGGTCTCAAGGGCCCATTAAGTTTATCCATGGCCTAAACTTGTGTTAGTACTGTTGCCTTAAGGAAACGTGATATGAAATATCCAAGACCTTATATTTGCCTTTCCTTAATTCTCTTGCTCCTCATGACTGTTTGGTACTGATTTAGCATGACTATAGAGGAAGATAGCTAATAGCAGTACTTACACCTTTATTATTTTTAAGTGCTGTTAATTGAGGCTGTTGTAATAGTGAACACTGCATTCACTTAATCTTTTTCTAATTCACCTGTAAACTTAACACTTTTAACTATTAGTGACAGTAAACACTACTCACAGGCTCTGGAGATCCAATTTTCCGTAGGAATAGCATAGGAACTGCTGCAGGCATAAGAGATTGAGAACTGATGTCTTTTTTTTTTTTAACATCAGCTAGGTAGTGTGCCTATGTCATAACAAGATTTAAAGGGTGGCGCATATCATACAGAAGTATGAACACCCAATCATCATGCGTATGAACCAGAAAAGGATCTGGGAACTGATGTCTTAATGTTATATTCCAGGTGCTACTTTCCAGATGGCCTCAGTCCACTTTCTTAGGGCCTAGTCTGTAGGGAGCTATTCTGCTAACCCAAAGATGGCTCTCTGAATTTACCGGTGGCTCCAGGGTGGGGAGATGAGTAATCTCCTATCCAATTTACAGCCTTGGAAACCTGATGGAAGGTCAGCTGTGAGTTGGCTTCTACTCTGTAGCAGTGAGAGAGAGAGACCGTGCAGTAAAGCACAGTTGGAATCCACCAGCCGCTCTTTGGGAAAAAGTAAGACTGTGTCCTCCTTGTAAAGATGGGGGGGGGGGTGTGTGTGTGAGGGAAATTGGAAGAATCTGTTCTGGAAAACAATGTATTAGAATTTTATAAATAAACTAGTATAATTTAAAAAAATTACAAAAAAAATTATAGCCTCAGGAACTCACAGAGGGTTGCCATGAGTTGGAATCAGCTGGATAGCAATGGGTTGGGTTACCTAGTCAGAGAGAGCCTTGGTGGTGCAGTGGTTAAACTACAGGGCTGCTAACTGAATGGTTAGTGTTTCATACTCACCCATTGGGACTGAGGAAGAAAAGACTTGGTGATGAGCTCCAGTAAAGCCTCGAAAACCTGGGGTGGTTCTTTTGGGTTGCAATGAGTTGCAGATTGACTTGATGACACCTAATAACACTACTATAACTCTAAAAGTTCTTGAATGGGTTCACTCTAATGCTGTAGGGAGACAGGCTTCAATGCTGCAGAACAGAAGCAGGTAAAAAAGTTCAGTGCTGTCAGATTGATTGCCACTCATAGGGATCCCCCTTGGATTTCTTAAGGTGTAACTCTTTATCAGAGGAGAGTGTGCATCTTTCTCGAACCATGCATTTGAACTGCCGACCTCTTGGTTAGCACAGGATGTACTATGCCAAGAGGACTTAGAATTAACTAAATGTAAAACAGGTCTGAAAGCAGAGAGTAATCCTGCATATCACAAGGTTCTGTATAGCCCACCCTCCTTCCTGGCCAAGGTGCTATTTTTGAGTCTTGGAAAATTTGTGTTGAGTGACCAAAGATGTTGAAATTCTTAGACCATCTGTTTTGTTGGGTCTTGGTCTGTGATCACTTGGGACTTCTGTAAACATATTGGTAATGTTTGCTGCTTTTTCCTTTCTGATAATCTTGAGAATAGGGGAGCACCAACGGGCACAGTGCAAAAAGGCTGCACAGGGCGTTCTGCCTCTGGTTTGGGGCATTTGAGGTATGGGACAATTAGACGTTACATATATTTGTTGCACTAGGTCTGTGCTCTAGCACTGGATTTTAAATAGTTTTCTGTTTACATTTTGCTGCGGCAAGATATGAGCAGTAGATTGTGGGTAAGGAAACCTCAGACATCTTTATTCTCTTATAAACTGTGATAGATGAACTGTCATGTTTGCTGTTACGGTTTGAAGTTCCATTTGTGGAGGAGGCATTACAAATGAATTTTGATGGGAACATATGCTTATTTCAGTGCTAGACCTTCTTTAGGGACTTTATTTATTGAGTGCTTGAAAAATTGGCTTCTGATCTTTTTCAGCATACTTCCATAAAATCTGTGGAGATTTAGACCATATATGCCTATCCCCTTGTTACATAAAAGATGAGTAGGCTAAGGAAGCTTTTCTAAGACTGGACCCTTGAAATCTAAAATTTGATGTCAATGAAGAAGAGCACCTTGATAACCATAAAAATCTGGACATATTGTGAGTGAACATTTTATAAATGAGTTACAGTCAAAAACCAGACAATAAAGTATATGTTAGTGATGGACTAGAGAAATTGAAACACTCATAAAAAGTGGTATAGATGTAAAATGTTGAAGCTATTCCATTCATACTTCAAGAGACGTGAAAATATGCCTCTACACAAAACTTGTGACTATTTGTAGTGGGATTATTTATAATACCCAGAGGGAGAAACAACTTAAATGTCCAGCAACAGATGAATTGGTAAATAAAACACTGTATTTAAATACAATAGGATATTATCTGGCCATACAAAAGAATGAAAAACTGGTATGTATGGATAAATCTTGTAAGTACACTGAATGAAAGAAGCCAGCCACAAAAGGCTACATGTTATTTGATGTCATTTTTTAAATGAAATGTCTAGAATAGGTAGGTCTATACTGACAAAATGATTACTTAAGTTTGGTTGGGAAACAGGGGTAATCACTACAGAATACATAGAGTATTTCTTTTTTTTTTTTTTTAGAGTATTTCTTTTTGAAGTAATGAAAATGTAAAATCGATTGTGGTGGTGGTTTTACATATTTATATATATTTGACTATATTAAAAAATTATTAATTGTACACTTTAAATGGGTGAATTGTATGATCTGTGAATAATACTGCATGAAGTAATTACTGCAGAAACAATTTACTTTCTGTGTCTTCATTAGCACTCAGCTCATGGGCCAGCTGACAGTGAAAGGTGGAAGCAAGGTTTAAGGGCAGTGAGCAGTGGTGAGGACTGTGTGAACTGGCAAATATAGACTTTATTTACGGGTTATTAGGAACTCTGGAGTTGTTTGTGGGCAGTTGCAGTAACTTAAGGCCACACGTCTCTGGTGGTTTGAATCTGCTAGCTGCTTTGCGGGAGGAAAATGGATATTTTCCTCTGGTAAGATATACAACTTTAGAAACCCAGTGGAAGGTCAGCTAAAAGTTGATTCTGGCATGAGGGCAATGAGTTTAGACAATGGGTTAGAAGATGTTGTTCAATTCTAGCCAGCTGTTGTGTATGTATTTTTTTTTGGAAGCAAATCTGGATTTTTATGGAAAAATTTCTGACTTACAGTAAAAAAAAAAAATGAAGCCACGTAATTGGTCATAGGAAACCCTCTGTAGACCAGAAATGTCCAACAACACATCTTTAATCTCTTTATTCTCTATGCTATGTAATTATTTCTTAATGACCTTTCAGCTCTATTACTATTTACTGAAGTTATCATTTCCATTGTACATGGAGTTCAATGAGTTTTTTCAATTCAATGAGTTTTGATAAATAAATATTTATCCAGGTAAATACTCAGTGAAAACATTTTCAGTCACAGAAAACTTCTTTTGTTTTCCAGCCTAGTTAGCCCTGGCCTGCACCCTGGGCATACATAATAACCACTGATCTTTCTGTCTCTGGAGGAATCTCTGGTGGTGGAATCCATAGCAAGTTGCATTGCTAACTGACCCATAGTGGTTCAGATCCATCCAAGAGAGAAAGATGGGCAGTCGCTTACGTTTAAAATACACAGCCTTGGGAACGCAGTCGAGGGTCACTGTGAGTCGGAACCAACTGTATGACGGTCAGTTTTTCTCTCTGTAGATATTTTAGAGTTTTATGCAAATGCAATTATCTTTTAAAAATATATCTCTGCATCCTGCATGATGTTTTTGTAGTTCATTCATTTTGTTGTTTCTTTTTTAAAAAAAATTTGTATAGTTGCACTACGAATTGTTTATCCATTCATTTAGTGATGATGGCATGTGTGTGATTTCGTGTGTGTTTTCCAGTCATAAAGATGTAATAAATGTTCTTATAAAGCTTTGAATGTTAATTTTTCTTCTGTAGATACTAAAGAGTAGACTTATTCTGACCCCTGGGCACTGTCCTATTGGACCTGAGCCTGATACTGTTATGCCTGTTTTAGAGTTTTAAGCTCCAAGTGTCTTTTCCATTTTTGTCAGATTCCCAGATATACTCATATTAAATCTAGAATGAATTGATACACTCTTGAGATGGGAGGGTGAAATAACCAGGACTGTGGCAATGATACACAAACTTCTAGAACAGATATTCCTGAACACTTAATTATGCAGAATGCACATGTAGATGGACCAAAAGGCAGTTATTCTGATAGAATAAGGGGATACAGAGTCGTTTGAAATCTGTATGATGGAGCAGATAATCTTAGAAGCTGGACTATATTAAGAACACTGCATCAGGATTAGAAGAAGACTCATTAGCTACCTGTAATTAGCAGACGACACAACTTTGCTTGCTGAAAATGAAGAGGACTTGAACCACTTAGAAGATCAACGATTATAGCCTTTTGGATTATACTTCAACATAAAACAAAATTGTTCACAACTGAACCAGTAAGCAGCATCATAGTAAATGGAGAAAAGATTGAGGTTGTTAGAGATTTAATTTTTACATGGATCTTTTAATAACACCCATGGAGACAGGAGTCAGGAATTCAAATGTTTTACATCAGGCAGAATTGCTGCTAAAGAGCTTTTTAAATTGTTACAAAGCAAAATTGTCACTTTGAGGACTAAAATGTGCTTACCACTGAGCTGCTCTGGTGGCCTAATGGCAAGAAGCTGTGCTGTAATCCCAAAGGCACACAGTTTGAGTCCACCAGTTGCTCCATGGGAGAACAATTAACTGCAATTAAGTGCAGTTAACCGCCTCTAAAAACCCACTGGAAGATCAGCTATGGGTTGGTTCTGACCCGATGGTATACAACAACAACAAATGAGTAAGAAAGATGACTGTAGAATTGATGCCTTTGAATCATGGGTTGATGAATGTTGAATATACTGTGCATGGAGTTTTGTTGGCCATCTCTGTAATTGCGTGTCTAATCCAAAGGCCATGCCTTTTTGGTGGTTCAAATTCACAAGTGCTTTCTCAGAGGAAAGATGGGTAGTTTTCACCCTTGCAAGTTACAGCCTTGAAAACTCATGGAATGGTCTGCTATCAGTTGCCTCTAACTGATGGCAAGGAGAGTGAGTATGGATGACCAGAAAAATGAACAGATCTGTCTTGTAAAAAGTACAGTCAGAATGTTCCTTAGAAGGCTGGTGGGAATTTGCCTTACTTACTTTGGACATGTTTCAGAAAAGATTAGTTCTTGGGGAAGGACTCATGCTTAGTAAAGCAGAGGATCTATTCAAAAGAGAAAAATCCTTCCTTAACAAGAAGAATTGACACAATAGCTGCAACAATGGGGTCAAAGCAGCAGTAATTATGATGGTTCAGGACCAGGCGGCTTGTAGTTTTGTTACATGAAAGATCAGATGCTGTGAGCGGAACTGACTCTACAGCACCAGACAATACATTTGCATCAGAACTTGCTTTAGCACTTGGCCTGCTTATAGATTTCTGTTCATCGATGTGGGCAAGGAAGATTCTTGGTGTCATCTACAGGGATCCCAAGAGTCATCCTTCATTCTCTGTGAAACTTTAGTGATTTGTGTCTTTTTAAGTGACCTGGTCTGGTTATTACAGTGAACACTGCCTCTTTTTAAAAATGTTTATAATTTTTTTGTGTGTGTACTGTCAAATCAGATATGACTGGTATAAGAGGAGATTGCCCCTCCTTCTCCAGCAGAGCATCTGGTGGATTGGAACTGTGTACTTCTGGGGTTGCAGTGCAGATTCTTGCCACTAGACAACCAGAGCTCCCTGAACACTGCCTCTTTAAACTCTTGATCATCTGTCATAATTTTAGTTAACTATCTTAAAGAATTACAGGTGTATTAATTTTAATTTTTAGAACTTGAGTCATCCTTTCTGATAATTATCCATGTGTGGGATTTGAGAACTAATACCACCCAGAGGTTTTTGGCTAAGTGGTTTAGATTTTAGGCTTTGGGAGCAGCACTCTGCTTTTGGTGATAAACACTTATTTATCCCTTAAGTCTTTCTCATGGGGCTCTTTTCCACATGTTGCTGGTGATGTGTATCTCAGTTAGGAATAGTATGTTCTGTTTTACCACTGACTTCGTGGGTCAATGTTCAGTGAATATTTGTAGTTAAGAATTTGATTATCAGAATTCTCTTTGAAAGTTTCCCAATCCTTTTGGAATAAAATTGATTCTTTTGGAGCTGAAGAGATACCTTTATTATTATTATTATTATTCTATTATTTGTGTGTGTGTGTGTACCGTCAAATCGGATCTGACTGGTTCAGGAGGAGAGGGTCCCTCCTTCCCCGGCAGAGCATCTGGTGGATTTGAACCATGCGCCTCTGGGAGTGCAGTGCAGCTTCTTGCCACTAGGCCACCAGAGCTCCCCAAGCCTTCGTTTTTTAAGAGGACATAAAGACCAAGATAGACAGGTAAAAGAGGACAGTAAGTAGAGCAGGGAGACGGCAGGCCGCAGATCCCCAGTTTCATGGTTCCCTTCTCCCACCAACACACACACACACACAAGCACACACCACACACAGAATCTGGTCCTGATTCACGGTTTAATGGTTGTCCAGCTGTAAGTCCCTCATTTCTGCCTCTCACGGTTCCACTGCTCCGGGGTCAGAGTCTTCTGTTCAAAGGCATGGATGTGCGGGAGCTCTTCTGCTAGGAATGAGTTCACCAGCCGGTGTCTCTGGAGCAACAGCTTCCCCTCGAACTTGGAGGACACCACCAGGACTCGGAAGCTGGACGCGCAACGGTTCAGAGTCGTGTCCTCCACCTCCACGTGCTCCGCTTCCAGCTCCCGCTGCAGCTTCTCCCGGAGAAAATTAGCGCTGAGATCCATTGCTGCAGCCCGGAGTGGGCGGCAGCCCGGGGGACCGGAGCCCAGCAAGGACCCGGCCACACTGAAGAGATACCTTTTTTAAAGAATTTGTTTTTTAGGAAGCTCTAGTGAACTGGTGGCAAGAAGCTGTGCTGCAATCCTGAAGGCGTGTGGTTCAAATCCACCAGATGCCTTGCTGGAGAAGGAGGGCAGTCTCTTCCTGTGCCAGTCAGATCCAATTTGATGGTACACACAAACAAAAATAATAAAAATATTTAAAAATAATAAATAATTTGGTTTTTGTATCTCTAAGCTGATGGTTTCTTGGAAGGTAAGGAAAAGATTTTAAATGAATAAAAATGTCCATATTTTTAGTTTAGTGAGTTTTTAGAATGTAAAATTTACCATTTTTGACAATTCTTAAAATTGCTGTATTTTGATTAAACAATATATGACATGACATTTGCACATTTATTCCATATATAGTTCCTATATCGTGAATATATTTTCTTTTTAAATTTTTTAAATTTTTATTTGTGAATATATTCTTATTGTGGAACCATTATCAGAGTCTTTCCTTTTTTTTTAAGTAAAAATTTAAGAATCATTGATTTTTCATTCTTTTTAATATACATTTTGTTTTACGATATTCATTATGATTGATTGGTGTATTTAATTAATGAATTAAAATTCTGATCGGCCTCCTTTTTTATATTGCCTTTCCCTTAACCCAGTTATCTTTTCATTAATTTTTGCTCTCCTCACTGTCCCTTCCCATTCCTGGTAACCAGACTACCATCTATTTCTTAATTGCTCTGTCACCATTAACAGAAACTCAGTGTCCTCTATGCACAAATCTATTTGATCTATTCCTGGTAACTAGTAATAAATTTTGGCCTTTATACATTTATCTACTCTAAATATTTTATGTGAGTTGGATTATATATTTTTCATTTTGTGACTGACTTACTTTACTAAGCATAATGTTTTCAAAGTTCATCCTTCTTGTTGTTAGATGCCGTTGAGTACAACTTGTAGTGACTCTCTGAACAGATCTGAATCCTATCTTATCCTGTGCCATCCTCACTATCTCTTAGACACTTGTGTCCAGTGCTGCAGTCATTGTTCCTTCTCATTGAATGATCTTATCATTTTATCAAAAGTCAATTGTCATATAAAACCATTATTTTAGAATGGGTATGAGAATCCAAGGTGAGGAGTGTGGAAGCAGAGGGATGAGGATGGGCGAGGGGGTGGAGTTTTAATCATACAGGGCTGCACAATACGATGGGTGGATGAAGTGAAGAAAATGGGAAAGATCTTTTGTGAAAAACAATATATTTAAACTTTGTAAATTGTATAAAATTAAAAAAAATCAGTTGACCATATATATGAAGATTTATTTCTGGACTCTATTTTACTCTTATTGGTTATATGTCCACCTCTAAATCTTCGTGTCAGTAGACCTAGCTCCCTTACCAAGTGCCCAAAGGTATTCACTTTATCAGCAAAAACCCGTCAGCTTTCTTGGGTTGTGGTCCAGGATCCCACAGCTAGTTCTCTGTTACCTTTGCTGCAAATGCTGTCACTGCTGCAGCCATGTAGACTGCTATCTCATCTCTTCATCTCCGATATGTCTGGTTTTCTTTCTTGATGATAGTGAAATTCTTGTTTTCTTTTTTGCTCTTCATTTTTTTTTAAATTGTGATTTTAAGAAAGTTTACAGAAAGGTTGGGTTTTCATTCATTGATTACTACACACTTCCCTCCTCCTTACTCTCTCCTCCAGTCCACTTTGCAATGCACTTCTTGTTCTAGATTGTAATTCCTGTTTTCTATTTCTGTCTTTTCTGTTTAAGCCTGGTGGGATGACAAAATTGACCAGTTCTCATGTTAATGTTCTGTATATCTTATTTGTTATAATCTCACTTAAAATATGCATTTACCTTATTACATTATTATAAAGCTATCAGATCTCTTTTGTAGATAACATTTGTGTGGTCCTTCCATCTAACAGGTGAGAGTTGCAAAGTCAGTAACTAGGAACATCATGTTCAATAATCCACTGCAGCAGTGGGGTAGCTTTTAATCGATATAGATTTTAGGATGGATTTTTCATTGCTACCAAAGCAAGATTTTTGTAGGGGTTGCTGTTTAAATGTTCTTTAAAATTTTCAGCATTATTTTGTGGTTTTACTGTCCAAGTCTTGTTCCTTTTAAGATTTATTCCTATTTTATTCTCTTAAGATGTTATTGTAAATGAAAATACTTCCCCCAATCATCTTTATTCACCATCCAATCTAACATGCGTATCAAGTGATTGAAAAAGACCATGGGTTGAATCAGGAACACCTTAGTCTCTAAATTGACATAATTGCCCCTCAGTAGTTTGAAATGGTCCCTGGCAGCAGACTTGGCAATATTTTTTTTTAAATTTTATTAATTTTAATGAAAATTTACAGAGATTTTGGATTTTCATTCATTCATTGTTGCACTTTTTTCTCTACCGTCCCCCCACACTCCCCAGTTCCCTCCTTTCTTCAAAAAGCAAAAGATAAACTCCTTCATTGGTATACAGTCCCCCTGCCCCCCGCCCCCCCCCCATGAAAATACTTTTTAAATTTTCTTTTCATATTTGTTGCTCAAAGCTCATTGTTGTTTACTTGGACCCAGTAGCTGGTTTTCGGAGGCTATAAATCTCATGGGAGAAGATTGCTCATCATTCTCCTTGTAAAAACTATTTGCGAGAGACTGAGGAAGAGGGTGGCTGCGGCGACGACTGACCAGAGCCCAGGGACAGGATGGCTGGGCACAGATTGGTGTTGGTGTTAGGAGATCTGCACATCCCACACTGCTGCAACAGCCTGCCAGCTAAATTAAAAACGCTGCTGGTGCCTGGAAAGATCCAGCACATCCTTTGCACTGGAAACCTTTGCACCAAAGCTACGACTATCTCAAGACTCTAGCTGGTGATGTTCACATTGTGAGAGGAGACTGATGAGAATCTAAATTATCCAGAACAGAAAGTTGTAACTGTGGGACAGTTCAAAATCGGTTTGATCCATGGCCATCAAGTTATCCCCTGGGGAGATATGGCCAGCTTAGCCCTGTTGCAGAGGCAGTTTGATGTGGACATTCTTATCTCGGGACACACGCACAAATTTGAAGCATTTGAGCGTGAAAATAAATTCTACATTACCCCAGGTTCTGCCACTGGAGCATATAATGCCTTGGAAACAAACATTATTCCTTCGTTTGTGTTGATGGATATCCAGGCTTCTACTGTTGTCACTTATGTGTACCAGCTAATTGGAGATGATGTGAAAATAGAACAAATTGAGTACAAAATGTCTTAAAGCCAGACCTGTCTTGATTTTTGTTTTATTTTTTCATTCCCATTTAAATCAAGTAACTAAACACTGAAAGTCACAAATTGTACATTTTTTTCTATTTTACAGTAGAATGTATCTTCCCTGTTAACATTTAATTGCTGTAAGCTGCTTACAAACTATGAGAATACATATTTAGTTTACAGTATGTGATTTCTATGAAAAAAATGTCGACAAGCTAGTAAATGATCAGTGTTAAGAAAAATGCTGGTAAATAGTGAACTTGGTATCTGGAACTCTATTACAAAAGAAGTGCATGAAGAGAAAGAGACAAGAATTCCTTATATATGTTTTTCTCCACTCAGAAATAAACTTTTTTCTTCCATTTATAAAAAACAAACAAACAAACAAACAAATAACCTATTTGCTTGATGTGGGGTGGCTGCATCTGACCTGTGTTAACTGTTCAGAGGGGAACTGTTCCAATCAATGACATCTATCAAACAAAACCAATTCCCATGAGGTCAGACATGGCCCCTATACTCCTCTATTTTCTTCTCCCACTCTTGACACCGACCCAGGCTCTCCCTGCTGTACTTGTTGTGTGCCATCAAGTTGGAACCAACCCATAGCTGACCCTACAGTGGGGTTTCAGAGTCAGTAAATCACAAAGGAGGAGATTGCGCACAGAGCAGCTGGTAGAGTCAAACTGCATGCCTTTGGGATTGCAGCACAGCTTTTTATCACCAGGCCTCCAGAGATCCCTTCACTGTTCTTCTGGGTCCCAAATTCATTGCAGTAGCTGTACAGACCTCACAGAACCATAGTCATGATGATGAGGATGGCAGAGGATAGGACAGGGTTCAGATCTGTTGTTTATAGGATTGCTGTGAGTTGTACTTGACTCTAGGACACCTAATAGTCACAAACTTTTTCAAGTGCGATAGTTACAGAATCTTAGATTTTTATTATTTTATTTTTAGCTTATGAGGACTCGTCTGTATTGGTTGTAGGTGATGAGTAAAATAGGAGAGTAAGTACTGTCTGTAGGGTGTATTCTGGGTCAACTACAGTCTAGTTCTGATCAAGTAGAGGAAAAGCCTTTTTCAGAAATTTACATTTTCTTCTGTGTGTTTCTTTCATTGTAACTGGAACCTAGTGACTGGATGCTTGCTGACTTTTAAGACCGTGGTGCTGCTTACCAAAGCAGGACATAGAACATCAATTTTACGAAATATAATTGTTTTGCAGTTTGACTGATTTATCCCATGAGATTGTGGTACCAAGCTTTCAAACCCAGTAAATTAATCTGTGAATTGTTTTGGTTCATAACTGTACCCACTGTAAGGTTTAGTATATGTATGTGTTCATGTAAGATATATAGATATAGGAATATATTTGCAGTTCATATAAACACTTACGTATATAAATCTGTAAATACACTTTTTAAATATTTTTTTTAATTTAATGAAAATTTACAGAGACCTTGGATTTCCATTCATTCATTGTTGCACTTTTCTCCCTGCCCATCTTCCCCTCCTCTCCCCAGAACACTCTTCTCTTTGAAAAATAAAAGTTTCTCCATTGTTTTACAGTCCCTCCCCCCAGGTCCACTCCACTATGCATCCTTTGTTCTGGACTCCTGTCATGACAATAATACCTAATCACATATCCCTTTTAAACAGTTTTCTCCCTCATTTGTTTCAATGCAGTATACATTATTTATCGCCTCTTTCTCAATCTCCCCCCAGCCCCTATTTCAGTCTCGTTTTACAACAGTGGCACTATGCAGTATTTGTCTTTTTGTGACTGAGATATTTCACTCAGCATAATGTCCTCCAGGGTCACCCATTTTGAATAATATTGCATGAGTTGCTTGTTTTTTGTAAATATACTTTTTAAATGCTTACTCATATACTCACATGTGCCTTCTTGTACCTAGGTATACATGCATATCTGCTTTTATAATCACACACATTTTTTATTGGTGGTTGTCATTGTTTATCTGTTACAGTATATATGTTTATATGTTACATTCATTATATGTTATAGTATTTACCAAAATTGGCCCCATTTTTGCATACTTAGTGTTTTCATTTGTTTTTGTCAAGTTGTGTAAACATCACCCATATTGAGTATTTTACTCAACACCAAAAAGAACAAGTGTCTGCTATTTAGAAGAGGAGCTTTGCTGGCATAGTACATAATATGTTGGATGGCTAGTGAAAAAGACCAGTGGTTAGAATTCACTAATAGAAAAAGATGGATACTCTTTTACTCATAAAGGTCTACAGCTCCAGAAACCTTATTGGAGGGTCATTGTGAATCACAGTTGACATGACATCAGTGAGTTTGGTTGTTTACTATTTAGAAAGTGTTTCTCTTTTGTTCCTTCTCCCATCCCTGGTAACACTCAAAGATCGTTGTTTTCCTGTTCTTGACTTTTTATTTAAGTTAAGATTTGTTCTTTTGTGATGTATTTTACTCAGAATAATAACTCTCCAGATTTATCTGTTTTATGTTTTGTAGACTTCTTATTTTTTTATAGTTGTCTGTCATTGTATGACTGTGGCACAATTTGTTTATCCATTCATCTATTAATGAGCACTTAGATAGTTTCTGTGTTTTTGCCATTGTAAGTAATACCACAGTGCAGAGTCTCTTCTAACATCTGCTTTGGTCTTTTCATTATTTCCAGCTTTTGTAATAACCTTTTGCCTTCTTAATGGGTGATGTCCTTATTATCATCCCATAACTCCTCTGGTCTTTGGTCATTAGTGTTTAGTGGATCACATATATTCTTGAGATGGTATTTAAAATAAATTGTGAGAGTCTCAAGTTCATGTTTTTGTCCTTGTGGACTTGTTTTCATTTTGTTCACCTTTAGTTTCAACTTGGACATTATTAATTGATGGTCTTTTCCACAGTCAGCAGCTAACCTTGTTTTGACTGCTGATGGTGAGCATCTCTGTTGACTCCTTCCACAGATGTAGTCAGTCTGATTTGTTTGTAGTTCATTAGATGAGGTCCATGTGTATAAATATTATTTATATATATTTTTAAAGCAGTATTTATAGTCAAATCATTGAGCAAAAAGCTTTATTTCTCTCAGCAAGTCTATATTTTCTAGCTATCGCGCTCCACTCTGAGAAGAGTGTAACAGCATCAGGATTGGAGGGAGACTCATCAGTAACCTGTGTTATGCAGATGACCAACCTTGCTTGCTGAAAGTGAGGAGCACTTGTAGAAGATCAAGGAATGCAGCCTTCAGTATGGATTGCATCTCAATATCAAGAAAACAAAAATTCTTAGCAAGCACTGGACCAATAGACAGCATAATGATGCATGGAGAGGAGACTGAAACTGTCAATAGCTTCATCTTGCTTCTTTTAACACCCTTGGTATGAGCAGTCAGGAAATAAGGAGACACATTACACTGGGAAAAACTTTAGTTAGGGACCTCTCCAAATTTTTGAAGAGTAATGATGTCAGTTTGAGGACTAAGGTGTGTCTGATTTAAGCCATGGTTTTTCCAGTTACTTGCTGTGCATTTGAGAGCTAGACAGTGAATAAGGATGACAGAAAAAGAATTGACACCTTTGAGCTGTGGTATTGAAGAAGAGCAATTCTGTGGACGTTGAAGAAAATGAACCGATATGTCTTGGAGAGGGTGTAGCTGTAGTGTTCTTTGAGGCAAGAATGATGAGGCACATCACATACTTTGGGCATATTGCTAGGAGGGATTATTCCTTGGAGAAGGATATGCTGGGAAGGGTGCAGGGTCGGCAAAGAAGAGGAAGATCCTCAACTATGTGGATTGGCACGGTGACTGCTGCAGTGGGCTTGTATATTGGGAAGTGTGAGGATGGTGCAGGATAGAACAGGGTTCAGATATTTTGTTCATAGAGTTGTTATGAGTTGTACTCAACTCGACAGCACCTAACAACAACAGTTCTCCCTTGTTTCCAACTTTTACATTTCATTCACCAATTATTATTAATGCATCTTCTTTTTAACATTTTTATTTATTTATTTATTTTATTAATGCATCTTGATTGCAGTTTGAGCAATCTTAGACCATGGTAGAAATCTTCAATTTCCACACCTTTGACTTTAGTGGTTGGTGTGTATATTTAAATATGATATTTCCTTACAATTTTTATTTATGTATTGCCAATAGTAAATGATCTTGAGCATCTTTCCTTTTGCTTGTTGGTTACCAGTGTGTTCTTTGATGAATTGTCTGTTCATATCCTTTGCCCATATTTTGATGATTGGTCTTTTGACTGTTGAGACATTGACATTTTATATAGAGATTAGACCCTTACCAGATGTATCTTTTCCTACTTTGGTAGAATCTTTTGAAAAGCATAGTTTTTTAGAATATTCCACATACATAATTTGTTGTTTGATGATCCAGGCATTTTTTTTAATAAATTGCATAAACCAGAAAATAGATCTAATTTTAATCCTGTGTTATCTTCTAGGAATTTGATGACAATGTTTTGGCTTGGGTTTTAGATTGATTTGGAGACTTGAGAATTGTAATTTGAATACAAAATTGTTTTGGTAAAGAATATTTTGAAACTAACTTAGAAAAACATCAGCTCAGATCGAGGATGTGGGTCAAGACCACGAAGCATACTAGATAACTCAGATACACACAGGACAGGCAGATACTGTTTTGGTTTAGTGTTTTTGATATCTTGCATAGGATCAATGCAGCCAAAATTAAAGTGATTTTATTAGCATAGGAAATGCTATAATGAATGGTTGGAAGTTTTTTCCTTCTTTAGCAAGTTGTGTAATAAAATTTAGGCTTGTATTCAATATTTAGTTAATGTCTCCAAAGAAAATACTGACCTTGGCCTTGTTGTATTGTTGTTAGGTGCTGTTGACTGTAACACATAGGAACCCTTTGAACAACAGATACGAACCTGGTTCTATCCTGCATCATCCTGCCAGTCTCTGATATGCTTGAGCCTGTGTTATATTCCCGGTACTAGTCCATCTTATTAAGGGTCTTCCTCTCTTTCCGTGACCCTCCATCTTTCCCAGCATAATATCTTTTTCCAAAGATTGACAGTTCAACAATTAAGAAATCTAAAGATGTGTTACATTGGGAAAACCTGCTGTCAGGGACCACTACAAAGTACTCAAGAGTCAAGGATTTAAGTTTAAAGAATAAAGTGGACCTGATCCAAACTAGGGCCTTTTTAATTACTTGGTGTGCATCTGAAAGTTGGACGGTGACTAGGGATGACAGAAGAATTATTGATGCTGTACCACAACAAGATAAAGGTAAAAAAACCCAGCTGAAAAATGGGCACAGGCTATGCACAGACACTTTACCAAAGAAGACACTCAGATGGCAAACAGACACATGAAGAAATGTTCAAAATCCCTAGCTCTAAGAGAGATGCAAATCTAAACACCTATGAGATATCATCTCACCCCAGTAAGAATAGCAAAATTTAACAGAACAGCGAACAAACTTGAGGGGAGGGATTGTATAATAATGAAAGAATTTTTCTTTTACTTTTCAAAGAGAAGAGCAAACTGGGGGAGGGGGTGGACAGGGAGAAAAGTGTAACAATGAATGAATGGGAATCCAAAGTCTCTAAATTTTCGTTAAAATTAATAATAATTTAAAAAAGACAAAAAATATGCTTATAACAATAAAAAAAAGAATTGATGCTTTTGAGTTGTGGTGTTGGAGATTGTTGTTGTTGTTGTTATGTGCCGTCGAGTCGTTTTCGACTCATAGTGACCCTATGCACAACAGCCCTAAACCCTGCTCTGTCCTGCGCCAAACGCACCGCCTCTGACACACCCATCCCGATTACTCCAGTCACCGAATCAATCCATCTCATAAAGGGTCTTCCCCTCCTGCGTTGTCCCTCAACCCTCCCAAGCATGATGTCCCTCTCCAAGGACCCGTC
>NW_006399871.1:1019397-1023179 GCF_000299155.1 Elephantulus edwardii
AGAGCCAGTCCTTAGAAAAAGTCATGATACTTGGAAAGGTTGAGGGTCAGTGAAGGAGAGGAAGACCCTCAACAAGAAGATTTGATACAATGACTGTATCAGTGGGCTCAAATATATCTGAGATGATGAAGATTGTACAGGATAGGGCAAAGTTTAGATTTGTTTGTTTGTAGAGTTGCTGTGTATCATAGTTGACTTGATGACCCCTAACAGCAACTACCACGTTGATTGTTGATCCAAATAAAATAAAGTTGTTGATAACCTCAGTATTTTCTCCATCTATTGTGATATATTGCCAATTGATCCAGGGGTGAGAATTTTTGTTTTCTTGATTTTGAAATGTAATCCATATTTTGACCTTCCACAGCAAGTGCTTCAAGTCCTCTTCACTTTCTACAAGTAAAATTGTGTCATCTACAAAATGCAAGTTATTGTTATGTGCAATTGTTGTTAAGTCAGAACCAACTCATCGTAGGTGATTAGGGAGACCATGGCTTGAATCAGGTGCTTTTTAGTCTTTAAACTGACATAATTATTCTTCAGAAGTTTGGAGAGGTCTCTGATAACAGATTTTTTCAGTGCCATACATTTCTTGATCTCCTGACTGCTGGTTCCAAGAGTACTGATTTAGATCCAGGTAAGCTGAAATTGTTGAATATTTCAATTTTTTTCTCCATCTGTCATGATTTTTTTTATGCTTAGCAATTGATTGCAAAGACCCTGGCCTGTATTAGGCGCACTTTAGTCTCCAGAGTGACACCATTGCTCTCCAGTACTTTGGAGAGGTGCCTAACAGCAAACTTTCTCATCGCACTATGTCTCTTAATTTCCTGGCTGCTGGTGCCAAGAGTATTGACTGTGGAAGCAAGCAAACTAAAGCTGTTAATCGCAATCTCTTCACCACCCTACCTGATGCTGCCAGTTGGCCCAGTAGTGAGAATATTTGTCTTCTTGATATTGAGGCACAATCCATATTGAAGGTTGCAGTCCTTGACCTTCTGCAGCAAGTGCTTCAGGTCCTCTTCAGTTTCAGCAAGCAAGGCTGTATCATCTGCTTAACGCAGATTGTTGATGAATCTTCCACCAGTCCTGATGCCACACTTCTCATACAGCCCTGCCTGCTGGATAATCTGTTCTGCATATAGGTTGAAAAGATAAGGAGATAGCACACATCCCCGGTGTACACCTTTCCCAATTTTGAACCATGCGGTGTTTCCTTGCTCTGTTCTGATGACTGCCTCCTGGTCCAAGTATAGGTGTGTGTCAGAGAGTTGGACAATGACTAGAGAGGATAGAAGGAGAATTGATGCCTTTGAGCTGTGGTGTTGGAGAAGAATATACCATGAACTGCTAAGAAAACGAACAGGTTCATCCTGGAGAGGGTTAAACTAGGCTGCTTCTTGGAGGCAAGGGTACTGAAGCTTCATCTGACATATTTTTGACATGTTGCAAGGAGGGACCAATCCTTGGAGAAAGATGTCATGCTTGGGAGGGTGGAAGGGACAGTGCAGGGGAGGAAGACCCTCTATGAGGTGGATTGATTCGTGACTGGGGTAATGGGGGTAGCTGTGTCAGAGACAGTAAGATTGGTACAGGATAGAGCAAGGTTTAGGGCTGTTGTACATAGGGTTGCTATGAGTCACAGGCACATGACAACAATAACATCATCATGATATTGCCTGTTGGCCCAGTGGTGAAGATTTTTGTTTTCTTGATGTTGCAGTGTAATCCATATTGAAAGCTGTAGATTGTGATCTTCTGCAGCAAGCACCTCAAGTTCTCTTCTCTCCATCTGCTGGTAGTTATTAATTTTGGCCTTTGTATAGTTAGTTGCCTGTTTCATATAAGTTGGATTATATAATATTTGCCCTTTTGTAACTGACTTGTTTCAGCCATTTCTAGAGTCATTTATGTTACAGTGTGTCAGCACTTCATTTTACTTTGTAACTCATCAGTTTCACTGTTGATGGCATTTAGGTGTTTGACTCTTGTGAATAATGCTCCCGTGAACACTGGTGTACAAATTTGTATTTCTGCTTTGACTTTTCTTGGATATTTCTGTGTCATGTGGTTTAAACTTTGTTTAACCATATTTAACATTTTGAGGAATCGCCAAGCTGTGTTCCTAGATGTTCACACTTTAAGTGATCTGTAGTTTTGTGTTTTCTTTTGTTAAAACTCTTCATTTCTTAAAATGATGTGTTTTCTGGATGTGACTGTGCTAGATTCAGTTATAAATGTGCTAGGCAGAAGGCTTCTGATGCAAGTATTTATTGGTCACTTACACTGAGCCTGAAGTCACCACACAGGTATTGTGTTGCTTTGTTAGCACACAGTCTTGTCCGAATTGCAAGTGGAGAATATTTCTGAAGGATATTTTTCAGATGAAAAGGAAGTATTGTTTTTCCATTCTTCTAGATTTTTCTCATTTTTATTTCCACTGTATCACTTTGGACCTGTGTTCTTTGTAATTATTCTTAAGACCTCTTATTTTTTTAAAAAAAAATTTTTTTTGTACAGCTGGAGTAGACATTTTCCAAAAGGACTTTTTACTGAAAATATTTGTCTAGAGAATCACAGATTTCTAATCTTTAGAAAGTGAGTAAAAGTTGGAAAGAGGTTTGCTGATTTCTTCATCATCTCCTTGAACACATTAATTTGGTTTTGACTGTCATGACTGGCACATCTCTAGCAGCCTGCCAGGCTTTTTCTCCTGCCTCTTCAGCAGTAGAATGCCATTGTGTCTCTTTCTCTTAAGAAGGCAACTCAAGAGTGCAATCCGGCCGCCATTTTGGCGACGGGAAGAGCTCGGGTGTGGGGCTGCGGAAGGCTGCGGTGGTGACGATAACTTAAAAGGAAAACGTCCGCCCTCTCCGCCTGAAATGGCCAATGTGCTCTGTAACAGAGCCAGACTGGTCTCCTACCTCCCAGGATTTTGCTCTTTAGTTAAAAGGGTTGTCAGTCCGAGAGCCTTTTCAACTGTAGGATCTTCAGGTTCTGATGAGTCTCATGTAGCCACTGCACCACCAGATATCTGCTCTCGAACAATCTGGCCTGATGAAACTATGGGACCATTTGGACCACAGGATCAGGGGTTCCAACTTTCTGGGAACATGGGCTTTGATTGCCACCTTAATGGGACATCTTCACAGAGGAAAAGCCAGGCTTATAAAACATTGCCTGATGTCCTGGCAGAACCTTTATCGAGTGAAAGACATGAGTTTGTGATGGCACAGTATGTTAATGAATTTCAGGGTAATGATACACCTCTTGAACAAGAAGTTAATAGTGCAGAAACTTACTTTGAAAGTGCTAAAGTAGAGTGTGCCATCCAAACATGTCCAGAATTGCTGAGAAGAGATTTTGAATCACTGTTTCCAGAAGTAACAACCAACAAATTAATGGTTTTGACTGTAACCCAGAAAACTAACTATGATATGACTATTTGGAGTGAGAAAGTAGAAAATGAGATAGAAATGCTTTTAGAAAAGTTCATTAATGGTGCTAAGGAAATTTGCTATGCTCTTCGAGCTGAAGGCTATTGGGCGGACTTTATTGACCCATCATCTGGTTTGGCATTTTTTGGACCATATACCAACAGCACACTTTTTGAAACTGATGAATGCTATCGTCATTTAGGATTCTCTGTTGATGATCTTGGCTGCTGTAAAGTGATTCGTCATAGCATCTGGGGTACTCATGCATTTGTAGGTAGCATTTTCACTGATGCAACACCAGAGAGCCATATTATGAAGAAATTAAGTGGCAACTAGCAGTCTTGA